>NC_056730.1:1140749321-1140777258 GCF_019279795.1 Protopterus annectens
AAAATAGTTCCTCGAGAAGTTTACAGCACAACAGTAGTTCCTCGAGAAGCATGATAGTAATCCCTCAAAAAAATAGACGCGTCCTGCAACTATGCTGAACAGAATAGTTCCCGCAAATACCCAACATTGCATTTTTATTGGTTAGAGAAGCACAAACTGCTGCATAAATAATTGATGGTGAGTTTCCTGGGCGAAAGGACTGAAGGAAGGTGGTTATTACCAAGCCATTCTAGCACCCATACATATAGCTCTGCAAGACTGTTCTTTTTTTTAAATGGCTCAGAGTACTGGAGGTGCAGGACTGGGCGATAAAATAAACAGTTAAAATCATGATTTACTGTAGGATTTGTCATATTTTACAGTGTTATATTCAAAAGATAGGGAAGGAAAACTTTTCTGAAATGAGGAAACAAGCATAGAAACACGTAGTGGTCCTTTAAAAGACAGTTGTGTGAAGGTAGTTTTGATGAGGTTTGCATAGTTTAGGTCAGCTTTGTAAAAGATTCAGATTATTTGTTTAACTGGGTGGGTGGGCTGGTCCTTGGACCCCCTTCAGCCAGGTCCTGTGTTCATGGGCACAATTGCAGCTTTGCATTCAGTTTTAAAACTGTAATAATTAAAATGCACAGACATGAATACATCAGTGTTTACATTATCTTTGTATTCTGACAGTCAACATTACAACGTGCCATAGTGTAGCGGAGTTAAGCACAGGCTGTTTGTGTCACCGTTCTCACATAGGTGAGTACTGGTAAGGTGCACCACATGTTACCGTTAGAACTGAGAAATATAATAGTGAAGAAGAGGAAAAAGCCTTCTTCAGCAAACTTGTATTTGGAAGTATTTAGTGTGCATCAATTGCACCTTGTGAATTCTCTTTCTTATAGAGAGTTTTTTAAAGCTAAGAGTAAATGCTCAGATGAAGAGGAATTTTGCAGGGTCTGGTTAATGGAATTTTGCACAGGGTACTTATTAGGGGGTACACAGAAGGTTATCTTGTTGCCTCTCAGAAGAAGTTAGGTGGTAGAAGTAAAGGTTTAGGGATAAGAGGCAAATGGGTTTTCAGGAGGAGGATATATATTTTTTGAGATGGCATGCTCCCTTTTTAGAGGGCGTGTCCAATATTTTAAGGGTGCATTGGTATATTATTATATGAGGCCTTGGGATATCTGAATTTGAAAATGTCATACTGCAATTCCCCAAGCAGCAGATCTGTTCGTCCTAGTGATGAAAGCGCTTATCACTTTGGTTATTTTTATGTGTGTATTAAGTAATAATAAATTTGTTTTGTGGAAGGTGGACTTGTTATTGGCTTCCTACAGCTTCTATTGTTGTTAATTGGTCTACACTGTTGCTGGAGGAGTGTTATCTTTCGTTTACATAAGTGACAGTAAAACAGTACAATGGCCAGAGTAGTGATTTGGATACATAAGAAATCTAATGCATCAATTTCCAGAATGTACAAACGTATAATGATAGTTGAGAAATTAGAGTAGAATAAATTAGAGATGTGAAAAGGGGCTAATGAGTGTTCGAGTTAGAGTGCAGAAGAGTGATGTGACATTTCCAATTTTCACCCCATTGCCATATTCTCTCCATCTCAAAAATCGTGGAAAAATGTATACACATCCAACTTATAAGTTATCTTCTCCATAACCAGCTTCTTTCCCCTACCCAGCACTGTTTTTGGCATGGCCATAGCACCACAACTGCTCTACTGTCCTTCGTGGAGACAGTTAATAAAGCTCGTAATGCAAGTACAATTGTATCCTCTCTCTTTCTTGACCTCTCGAAGGCCTTTGATACTGATGTTCTTCATTCCACATTGCTGCAGTCCTAACTATTGGGGTAGTCCGCTGTCCAGTCGGCCCGAATACCAAAGTATATGGCTGACGTCGGTCAGGGCGCATTAGACTGACGTCAGTACGTCAGGGTACTAAGGCGCATGACCCACGCCATATCCTCAGTCTTTTTTGCCGCATGGTCCGATGCAGAAGCAATTTTGCGAGTGCAGGTTGGCGTTCTGAAAGTTTCTGAAGCCAGAGTTTCAGACCGAATCAAAGTTGGCTAAGTACTCGCTAGAATATTTTGGTTTTTTCTTGCCTCAGTATTTAACCGGATGTCAGAAAAAGTGAATAACTGTATTTCTTGTGGGAAACAGATACCTCATAGGGATTACCATACTTTGTGTATACCTTGTTTAGGGCCTGAGCACGACGTTGTTGGATGCCGCTCTTGTGCTAGATTTAACAAACGCACTATTAAGAGAAGGTTAGACTGTGCCAGGTTAGTGTTTGGGAAGCGTTGTAATTATAAAATGCCGCCGGATGCTCCGACGCCTCGCTAAAAACGCAAGGACAAAACAGCAAAGCCTAGAGTGAAGAACCGACAGTCCCAGACGTCGGTTCTTTAGAGGGCTCAGTGGAGCCGGAGGTTTTGCCAGGTGTTTCTTTGGAGTCTCAGGGAGAGACTTCACTGTTACAGGATGTATCCTCTCAGGAAGTAGGCCAGGCTGAGGGGGCTTCTCAGGTGGCTGTTCTTCCCTCTCTTCCTAAGGTGGTTAGAGCCTCCCCTTCTGTTTCCAAGGCTTCTTTGAGGGGCAGGCCGAGTTTTGCTTCAGTGGGGGTTTCTCCTAGTGCTTCAGGGTCTTTGCCTAAGAAACATATGCTTAAAATGGCAGAGGTTTTGATTACTATGATAAGGGGTTCTATGCCCCCTCCTGATAAGAGGCCTAGGGTGGAACCTGAGTTTGAGAGTTTTGAGCAATGCTCGGAGGCTTCTGAGTCTTCGGCTGAAGACTTGCAGGAGTACCCTCCTTATTCTGATTCTGATGTGGATGATTCTACTCCTTCAGCTTCTCCTCCTGAGGATTTTTCATTTTCAGAGACTCTGCATTCCATGAGGGAGCATTTTAAATGGGAAGGTCAAGATTTCTCTGATTCCAGGAAAAGGCTTAGGGAATTCTTGTTCTTACCCCAGCATAAGCCTTTAGCTATACCTCCTGTTTTGAATGTGGTAGAAGATGTTTTTGCAGAGGCTTCCCTGAATCCTGATTCTTTGCCTCCTGCCCCAGTTAAACCGGATAGGTATTATAGGGTGCCTGAAGCTCATAAGTATCTTTTTAAGAGTCCTAGGGCAGACCCGGAAACTGTTTCTCAGGGGCCTAAAGGTGTGAAGGCCTCAGTTGTTAAAAATCCTGTCCCTCCTGATAAAGAGGCAAGGGCTTTGGATAGATGGGGAAAGAAAGTGTATACTTCTTCCACTTTAGCCATGAGGGCGTTGAATTGTCAGTTTCACATGTTAAAATATCAGAATTATCTTCTTTCACAGTTGAAATCTAAGGTGGATGCTCTGGCGGAAGGTATTGAGTGTAAAGAGTTGCAGGATTTAGTTCATGTGTCTGAACAGGTGGGTAAACATTCCTTGCAATGTGGTTTTGATGCTGTGCAGGCCTCCTCCAGGGTGGCTGCCACTGGTTCTGTTCTTCAGAGGCACGCCTGGTTGAGAGATCAGAATTTAGCTGAGCATGTTAAGACACGGATTTTGGATGCTCCTTTGCAGTCTGATGTGTTGTTTGGTTCGCCTGTAGAAGCAGTTTTGAAGAAAATGGAGGACAAGGCTAAGTCTATGCAAACTGTTAAAGATTTTTGCAGGTGCAGCCTCCAAGTTTAGTAGAAATTGGCCTGCTAAGGGATGGACTTATCCTGCTTATGATTCCCAGTCTAGGGGTAGGTCTAGACGTGGTAGGGGCAGAGCTCAGGGTTCTTTTTAGGCTCAGGACAGGGAGTTCCCCTGCTCAGACTTCTGGTGAGGGCAGGGGTCAGTCCTTTCGTAGCAGACCCAATGACCAGCCTTTTCAGCTGCCAGTTCATTCTCGCCTGGCAGCACCGCTGGGAGGAAGACTGTCTCTTTTCAAAGAAAATTGGGATTTAATTACCCAAGACAGATGGGTTCTGGATATCATTCACCACGGTTACAGGTTTTATTTCCATACCTTGCCTCCTTTCAAAGGCATGCCAGACATTCCTCCTCTACAAAGACAAGAGGCTCACAAGCAAATTTCTCTGTTACTCCAAATAGGGGCCATTCAGCCGGTTCCTGTGCCAGAAAGGGGCCTAGGATTTTATTCTCGCCTGTTCCTAGTACCAAGAAGGGGAACACGTGGAGACCAATTTTGGATTTATCTATCCTCAACACTTATCTGGACATTCCCAAGTTCAAAATGTTGACGTTACAACAGCTTTTACCTCTGCTGGGCAAAGATCACTGGATGGTAACTTTAGATCTCAAGGAAGCTTACCTTCATGTGCCTATAAGACTAAGTTGCAGAAAGTATCTGCTGAGCTGGAAATTCTCATTATCAGTTCTCTGCATTGCCCTTTGGCTTATCTACTGCCCAGAGTATTCACAAAGGTTCTGGCTCCAGTGATAGCTTATTTCAGGCTAAAAGGAATTCAAATCTATCCTTACTTGGACGATTGCCTGATTCTGGCTCAAGAAAAGGAAGACCTTCTACAGCATTTGGAATATGTCATAGCAGTGCTAAGATGCCTAGGGTATTCTGTGAACTAAATAAAGTCCAGTCTAGTACCCTCTCAAGACATGTGCTTTCTGGGTGTGAGACTGAATACAGCAGCCCAGATGGCCTTTTAACCCCGGACAAACAAAAGAATCTTTCCAGTTACTTCCATCAACTATCTCTTCAGTCCGGGCTGACTGCAAGGACAGTCCTTCAAGCCTTAGGGTTCATGGCATCTTGTATTCTGGTGCTTCCCAATGCCAAACTGCATATGAGGAAGCTACAATGGTATCTCAAAATGTATGGACACAGCACTGCCAGGATTTGGACACTGTCATTCAAATAATACCTTGCATTCAAAAGGAATTTTTGTGGTGGGCTCAGGAATGTCACCTAAACAAGGGACTCTCTGTGACCCCGCCAGAGGCGAGTCAAATTCTAACGACAGATGCCTCAGACATTGCTTGGGGAGCTCATCTAAATGGAAAGTGGATACAAGACAAGTGGCCTGCCAGACTACAGCATCTACACATCAACATGAAGGAGATGTTAGCAGTCCAGTTTGCATTAATGGCTTTCAAGGAGTTACTTCTTCCAGGGCAGGTGTTGATTCTAACAGACAACACAACTGTCATGTGGTACATCAACAAACAAGGGGGAACACATTCTTACCCATTGTGCAGGCAAGCAATGATTTTATGGGAGACTGCGCTCAGCTTGCAACTAACTCTTCAGGCAAGGTTTCTGCCGGGAGCACAGAACTCCTTAGCAGATGTGTTAAGCAGACAAATCATGGATCCCCACGAGTGGAAACTGGATCTTCATGTATTTCAAAAGTTGACAGACATAGATCTGTTCGCTTCTCCACTAAACCACCAGCTGCCAAAGTTTTGCACAAAGAGGTTTCATCACACAGCTTGGAAAGTGGATGCTCTTTCTTTCAGTTGGAAAAATCTTCATGTGTATGCGTTTCCACCTCTGCCTCTTCTTCCAAAGGTGCTTCTAAAGGTCAGACAAGACAAGCCAAGGATGATTTTAATAACTCCAGATTGGCCTCGGCAGCACTGGTACCCATTACTGAGGAGTCTGGTAAAGAAGCCTCCATGGCCTTTACCCTTGATTCCACACCTGTTGTCTCAGAGAGACGGTCACCTGCTCAATGTCAAGCTTCACTCTCTTCATCTAACAGCCTGGCATATTCTGTTTTGAAAGACAGCAGGTCTCAACTTCCTCAACAAGTTTTAAATGTGATTATGGAAGCCAGGAGACCTAGTACAAGGAAAGTGTACGCAGAAAAATGGAAGAGATTTTATTTTGGAGTGCAGCAAACAATTTGGAGATTTCTGAGCCAAATTTGAGTGTGGCTCTTCAATATCTTACTGAGTTATTGGACAAAGGTTTGTCTTTCTCTTCCATTAAGATTCATGCTGCAGCAATTTCAGCTCACTATGATTGTGACCCACCGCTGTTTTCGCATCCTTTGTTCAAGCAATTTCTTAGAGGGGCAAAGAATATAAGACCCCCATGAGAGCTCCTACTCCTGCTTGGGATCTCAATTTTGTGTTGGAGAAACTTACTCTACAACCTTTTGAGCTCGCGGCTACTACTGAATTGAAATACTTGTCATGGAAGACTGCTTTTTTGTTAGCCATTACTTCTGCAAGAAGGGTTTCTGAGTTGCAGGCCCTTATGGCAGTGGAGCCTTTTTTGATTTTTCATAAGGATAGAGTATCTTTATGTACTAATCCTTCCTTTATGCCTAAGGTGGTTTCTAGTGTGGCTTTAAACCAAACTATTCATTTGCCTACTTTTTATGCAGATCCCCAAAATAAAGGGGAAAAGATTTTGCACACTTTAGATGTACACAGGCAATTGCGTTATTATTTGAGCAGGACTAAGGATTTTAGGCAGTCTCAGCAGTTGTTTGTTTCTTTTGCTTTGAGTTCTCAGGGCAAGCCTGTGTCAAAACAAACTATTTCTAGATGGATTGGGTGTTGCATTACATTTTGTTATTCCCATCATGGCAAGGAGATTCCAGCTGGGATTAGGCCTCATTCCACTAGGGCTACTGCCACTTCAACAGCATTTCTGAGGGGTGGCAACTAAGGATATTTTGGAGGCAGCTACTTGGAGTTCAGTGCATACTTTCTCTAAGCATTATCACCTTCCTCTCTACTCTAAGTCTAGGGCTGGTTTTGCCACAGCTATTTTGCAGGGCATGTTGTCAGTTCCTGCTTCCTTATGATTTGCCAGCCTCCCTTACCTCTGCTTTGGGATTCTACCTAATAGTTAGGACTGCAGCAATGTGGAATGAAGAACATAGTACAGTTTTGTACCTACCATAAATGTAGATGTTCGAGGATCCACATTGCTGCAGTCCAATTTACCCTCCCTCCTTCCCTCTGTGTTTAGGGGTGGTTGTGTAGGTGAGGTTATATTCTGCTAATTTTGTATATTTTGTATATATATTTTGGTGCAGGTATGTTGGGAGTTTTGGTTTTGGCCTTATCTTTTCAGGGTCTTCTGACATCTGGGGCAAGAAAAGACTGAGGATATGACGTCGGTCATGCGCATTAGTACCCTGACGTACTGACGTCAGTCTAATGCGCCCTGACCGACGTCAGCCATATACTTTGGTATTCGGGCCGACTGGACAGCGGACTACCCCAATAGTTAGGACTGCAGCAATGTGGATCCTCGAACATCTACATTTATGGTAGGTACAAAACTGTACTTTTCCCACTCCCTACATCTCACAAAACTGTCTAAACTTAGTATCACCCCTCCAGCACTAAAGTGGTTCACTAACTACCTCACAAATAGACAACAGTCCACCAAATGGCATAACTCTCTCATTCCTCAACAGTTCCACAGGTGCTCCCCAAGGCTCCATACTATATCCCCCTCTTTTCAGCATTTTCATTAACAACTTCCACTCCTCTCTTAATCACATATCTGTAATAGAATATGCAGACGATTTAGCTATCATCTGCACTGCCAACTCTACATTTGAACTTATGTTATTGAACCAAAATGCCTTCTCATCCACTGAAACCTGGATGACTAACAACCACCTTGCCCTTAATTCCAATAAAACCAAATTTCTACTCTTCACCCCTAAGAAAATTATCCCAAAAATAAGTCTGAATTCACTATATAATTTCAAAACAAAACTGTCATTGAGGTTGTCCCCATACAAAGCTGCTAGGTATTATTTTACACGAAAACGTAACATTTGACTTGCATCTTCACAACAATGTTAAAAAAAGATCATCAAAAACTGTGCACCCTTTACAGACATAAACACTTTCTTAACCGTTCTACAAAACAAACCCTTGCCTCAACATTTCTTTTACCTTCTCTCCTATATGGTGCTTCCCTCCTTACCAATATACAGTCCTCTCTAAAAAAAAAAATAAGACCTTTATAATAAAATTTCTGTTTGTAACTAACGCAAAATACTCCTCTCAGTACATTTACTGAATTGGCTTGAACTCACACATTACTTCTTGTATGTACAATTAACTACAGTGCACACAATTATCTATAAACCATCAGACTGCCCAGCCCTTACTTCTGTACTAACTTTTTATCAACCAAACAGACCTCTCAGATCTGAAAATCAATTTCTCTTGCAAGTAGAAAAAAACAAAACTTCCTGCTGGCCAAATTGTACTCTTTTTCTATTGCCAAACTCTGGAATGGACTTCCAGCATCAATCAGGACCACTAGTAATACTTCCTTTTTCAAAATGTCTGTACGCCTTCATCTCTCAGTTCTGTGGAACTGCTCATGCTGCAGCTCTCAACCTCCCAAAACCCGATTCCCCTAACACAAATCTAAGTCACTTTTCATCTCAAACTTTACATCCTCTGATGTATACAACAAAATAATTTTCAACTCGGACTAACCTTAAACTTACTAACATACCTACTCATACTTTCATTGTCACTCTAATGATAAACTCTACAGAGTAAATATGTATTAGTACTACAACGGTGTCTTGGCACACCTGACACACGTCAAAGGTATATTTATCTGCATAGGTTATACTTACTGTAATTTCCAATAGTGAGCTTCTACCTATGCTTAGGTTCATAGGTTCATAGGTTTATACTAGGCTATCTGCCCTAAGGCATTTATAAGCCTAGCCCAAATTATTGTGGCTTACGCCACCCCTTATATGAAAAAATACTGTGCCCATTAGTTTGTTGTGCCTCTGTCCAGCAGTGACCCAGAGATGATTCCCGGGGTAAACCTACGATCTCCCATCCACAGGTCTAGATTTCTCTTGAACAGAGTCAGCGAGGTGCTCTGCCTCACATGGACCGGGATTTTATTCCACAGCATAGGGAGTCTCTGAGTGATAAATCTATCCCTCCAGCACGTCCTATTTATATCCTGTATAAGGTTTAAGTCGCTTGCTCTAGTGGTTTTGGTGGATTTGGATTTTGAGGTGGAGCATGTCCATTAATTCCGGTTGGACATGGCCTTGTATGTCAGGCACATGTCACCTCTGAGCAGACGGTATGCACTGAATAGAGCTGGAGTTTCTTCAATCTGGCAGCATATGACAGATTTTGGAGTCCCTTTATCCTTTTGGTGAGGAACTTTGGGGTCTCTCCAATTGCTGCAGATGTCGGTGAGATACATCCCGAATGGGGCATTGTAATTTATCATTGGTCTGATAAGTGAAGAGTACAGGGGAACAATGACCTCACTAGATCTGGATGTGAATCCTTCATGATCAGGTGGGCAATGTAGAAGGTCTTTCTAACCACTTTAGCAATGTGAGTGTCAAAAGAAAGGCCACTGTCAACCTGGGTCCCCAGGTCCCTGATAACCTCTTCTGTGCTTAGTGGATTGCCACCTATATGGTAGCTTGGGGTTACCTTGTTTTTCCGAAGGGTATGACTATACATTTTTGGCTTAACTTCAGGCCATGGCTCTGGCACCAGCTATCTGTTTCCGTGAGTCCCTTCTGAAGGATATCAGTGTCCATGCACTTTCCACTATGGCCCAGTTTGCAGTCATCTGCAAACTTTGTCAGCCAAAGTCCTCCCATGTTGGCCTGTACTTCTGAGAAGTAGATGCCAAACAATAGGGGCCAAGGACCGAGCCCTGTGGGACACCACTTGTGACCGGCTTGGAGTCTGACACAGCCAGCAACTCTAACCCTGTGGGTTCTGTCCTTAAGCCAGTTTGCAACCCATCTTGTGACATATGGGTTTACATTTAAGCTGGTAGTTTTTCTACAATACCAGTGGGGTATTGTGTCGAAGCCTTTGCAAGGTCAAGGTAGGCTGTATGGACTGCCTTTCCTCATCAATGGCCTTGGTGACTATTTCAAGAAGTCCACCAAGTTCAAAAGGCATGATCTTCCCTTGACAAAGCTAAACTGGGTCGGGTCCAATGTCTGCAAGTCCCTATATCTTTGTTTATGAGCTCCATTATGATCCTCTCCATAGCTTTGCAGACTAGACTTGTTAAGCTTATGGGGCGTAATTACCAGGGTCCGTAGAGGCCACCTTTGTGGAGTGGGACCACAGTTGCCGTGACGCCACTCCTTGGGCACGATCCTGTGGTAAGGCTGAGATTAAACAGCTGCCTTATGTGCGGGTTTAATTCCTCATTTAGCTCGTAGCACACAGCCGGGGACACCATCCGGTCCCATTGATGCTGTGTTTTTAGCTTTAGAGAGAGCAGCTTTCACCTGCGCATTTGAGATGTCCGGGAGGCTACACTCGGCTGGGATAGTTATCTCTCCTTTAGGGGGGGAGATGGGGGTGAAGTTTGCACTGAACCTGTCTGCCAGTATGTTGGCAATGTCTGTGGGTTCAGTGATTTTTGTATCATTTTGGACTAATTCTGCGTCTTTGCACCTTCTGTTACCTAAGAAACACATTGTCTTTCTATGTCTGTAAATTTTGATTGTATATAAATTTGATTGCAAATTGTACATTCCGATTGTATGTATATCTTTAAGTGGAGATTTTCTCCCTAGGTCTCCACTGAAAATGGGCTCACTTCGGCCCAGTGGACTTTCCTGGTAAACAAATGCAAAAAAAAAAAAAAAAAGTAGTAGTTCTGAAAGGTGGACTATAACAGAGGATTGACTATGTCAAAGGCTCTATAAAATTTTACCAGAGAACATGCCTTTGTCCGTTGACATGAGAATTTCATCAGTCGGAGACCAGATGGATGTAAAATTCGTCTTATGGAAGATGCTTTGTAGTGGCGGTTACCTAAGGCTGAAGAATTTCCAAATTGCAGCCTTGCATGTAATTGTGTAATAAAAGCATGTCATAAACAGTATTTATCCATCTACACCAGGTAATGTATAGGTTCATAGGTAGGTACTAGGCTATCAGCCCTGGGGCCTATACAAGCCCAGTCAAAAAGGTACCCTGGCTTTTGCCACCCAAGAAAATTATTTTCCTGTGCCACTGTCGAGCAGAGTCACAGAGGTGATCCCCGGGGTGAATTTTCTATTTCCCATCCAATCATCAAGATTTTTCTTGGAGTGCTAATAAGGAGCCTTGTTTGATATAGATAAGTAGTTTATTCCAGAGTATGGGAAGTCTCTGGGACAGGAATCTATCCCTCCGGCATGTTCTGTTTATTGTGCTGACAAGGTTTAGGTCCCTAGAGCATGTAGCTCGAAGGGATTGGGATTTCTTTAAGTGGAGCATGTCCAACAGCTCTGGGTTTGACAAAGCTTTGTATGTTAGGCAGAGATCACCTCTGAGTAGGCTTATATGCACGGAGTAAAGCTGGAGTTTTTGAGACAGTTCATGAGGGCATCTGTTTGAGGCCGGTAATCCTCTTTGTGAGGTATTTCTGCGGCCTTTCCAGTTGTTGTAAATGGCTTGTGAGGTACATACCAAAAGGGGCGTTGTACTCTATAATGGGTCTAATGAGTGATGAGTAGAGGGGAACAATTACCTCTTTTTTTCTGGATGAGAAACCTTTTGTGATGAGGTGTTCCACGTAGAAGGATTTCCTGACTACTGTGGCGATGTGATTATCAAAGGAGAGACTACTGTCCAGCTGTGTCCCAAGGTCTCTTATCACACTTTTGGTGTTAAGTATACTACTGCCTATGTTGCAGTTCATGGGTACAGAGTTTTTACCAAAGGGGATGACAATGCACTTTTTGGCACTGAGCTTGAGGCCATGGCTTTGACACCAGGCATCTGTCTCAGTGAGGCCCTTTTGTTAGGATGTCCACATCGTTAGGAGTTTTGATTATGGCTCCTAGTTTGCAGTCATCTGGGAACTTCGTTAGCCAAAGACCTTCTGTGTTAGCCTGTACTTCAGAGAAGTAGATACCAAACAGGAGAGGACCCAGGACTGAACCCTGTGGTACTCCACTTGTCACTGGTCTGAAGTCGGATTTGGAGTCTGCTACTTTCACAGTGTGGGTTCTGTCAGTGAGCCAGTTGGCAACCCATCTTGTGACATAGGGATTTATATCTTGTTTATCGAGTTTATCTATAATTCCAGAGTAGGGGATGGTGTCGAAAGCCTTGGCAAGATCTAGATAGGCTGTGTGAACCACCTTACCCTTGTCTACGGCTTTGGTGACTGCTTCAAAGAAGTCTGTCGGGTTTAGGAGACACGATCTGCCTTTTACAAACCCGAACTGGGTGGGGTCCAGAGTTTGGAGATTACCAATGTCTTTGGTTATAAGTTTCATGATGATATGTTCCATGGCCTTGCAGACCATGCTCGTCAGGCTAATGGGGCGGTAGTTCTCGGGGTCCGTGGTGCCTCCCCCCTTGTGGAGTGGGATAACCGTTGCTGTGCGCCATTCAGCAGGCACAAAGCCTGAGGTGAGGCTATGATTGAACATGATACTTAGGTGGGGTGCTAGTTCATTCTGTAGTTCGTGTGGAACGCAGCCTGGGATGTTGTCTGGTCCCATGGATGCTATGTTTTTGGCTTTGGAGAGTGTGGTTTTTACCTGTGCAACAGTGATTACAGGAATTTTGCATTCTTCCGGTATAGAGATGGGCTCTTTAGGGGATGAGAGGGGGGTAAAGTTAGCACTGAACCTATCTGCCAGGATGTTGGCAATATCAGTTGGGACTGTATATTTAGTGCCAATGTACTGTAACTCAGAGTAGATCTGAGTGTTGCCATTGAGATTCTTGACATAGCTATAGAATGCTTTGTGGTTGTCTTTAGAATCAGTGGCGATTTTGTTTTCGTAACTAGCTTTGGAGGATTTTATCAGGGATCGCAGCCTCTTACTGAGGCTGACCAGGGAGCTCCTCTACTCATGGGATTTTACTCTCTTTTGCAACAGTTTCTTCTTTCTGTTGTACAGTTTGTTTATGACAGGGGACCACCAGATTGGCTTCCTTTTTTTTGGAGGATAGCATATTGGTTCTGTTTGGGATAGCACGATCCATGCACTCACGTAAGTGCTTATAAAGTGCAATTGTGTAGGATTCAGTAGTCGTATCTGTATTGTCCATCTGCATGGGTGTCATGAAGTTCATCTCTTCTGTCTTAAGAAGCATGAAGTTAGCTTTGGAGAAATGTTTTACCATGGTTTCCTTAATGGGGGGTGGGGGCAGGATATGGATATCTAGGGTAATTAACTTATGGTCGGATCGGACCAATGAGTCGTTGACTTCAGGTGTGGAACACCGGTCACTCATGTTGGTAATGACTTGATCTAAGATTGTTGCCGCTGGTGGGGGTGTGGATAAGTTAATCCAGGGCATTGGAGTTTATGAATTCCAGAAAGCGTTGAGCGAAGGAGTTGATACATGAGTAGTTTTCCCAGTTAATGGTGGGGTAGTTGAAATCGCCCATTATTAGGGTGTTTGGTTGAACCCTAATATTTTCCAGTACATCAAGAAAAGAGGAGTGGGAATCCTGGGGCATGTGGTTGATCTGTAGCAAGCTACAATTTGGATTGCAGTTTTACCTAGAGTTAGTTGTACTTGGATAACCTCGGCTGCATTATGCTAAGCAACTAGCCTGGAGGTGTGGATATCCTTAAAGAATGTGGACACACCTCCGCCTTTGGTGTTCCAGTCCAGGTTACATGTCTGAAAAGTGTGGTATGAGTTATAGCCTGGTAGTGCAGGGGTGCTCTCTGGAGCCTTGAACCAGGTCTCAGTTACTGTCCAGATATCGATGTTCTCCATTTTAAGGAGTGCCTCGAGTGAGTGCATTTTGAGATTTAGACTTCTAGCATTGAGAAGCATCAACCTCAGTTTTTGCTTGCCTGTTCCTGTTACGGTGGTGAATTTGTCATTTGAACCTTGCCTAAAAAAGGCACTATAGGGGCGGCAAGAACCTTAGCCAGTATCCAGAATCCCAGGGGTGACAGGTGCAGGCCATCTCTGACAAGGCATCGTGGTCTGTCGACTAAGTCATCCCAGCCAGACAGATACTGGATCCCTTTACAATGGCACCAGAAGCTTAGCCAATTGTTGAAGTCAATCATTTTGTCCTTGTACTGCGGCATCATTCTGGGTGATGGCAGAATGATACTCAGGGCTAGGGTTATACCTGCATGGGCTACAAGATCGGAGAGCTCCTCCATGTCTCTTTTCATGTAGTCCAGGGAGGTACATCTCAGATCGTTCACACCAACATGGACAATAACAGAGTCATATTTGTACTTGTGGAGTGACCTGAGTGCGTGGGTTATGTGGCGGATCCTGGCACCCGACAGGCAGCTGGCAGTAACCTTCTCTTTGTTTAGCCTGGTGAGTGGGACATCAGTGTGCCTGACTATAGAGTCACCTATGACTAGTGTGTTGGGTACGTTGTTTTGCCTTATTGGCTGTGGTTGAGTGGCACACTGAGTCTGCGGGCTATGTGTCATTTGGGTAGTGTTGGGGGGGGTGGAGGTTGCTTGCATTTCTCCTTTGGTGGTCTCTGTTGCTTGAGCAGATTATTATTGAGAGCCTCCACGAATGTTTTTGTGTTTTTATGTGTGGATTTTGGTGGTGTAGATTTAGTGAGACTGTGTGATGAGTGTGGTGTGCTGCAAGTGTTTACATTCTCCTTTTGACTGTCAAGTTCAGTCTTGATTGGAGAGAGCTTTACCTCTAGTTTTGCAGTGCATCTCTCACAGGTTGTAGTGTTGGGTGGTAGGAGGAGAGGGTTGTCTGTGTACATGAGGCAATTTCTACATTGCCCCAAGATGCCCAGATTCATCAGATAGACAGGAGAGAACACTGGGAGCTGACCCTTGGACATGCCTGAATAAAAAAATATTTTCCTCTAGATAAGTGAGGAAAGTAAGTACCAAAACTGTTTTCCTCCAGGTAATGAGGGAGGCTGAGTGCTGTAGTAATTAGTAGGTTATTTAGAGCTTACAAGTTCTGAACAAGTGCTGATCACGAATAAGCAAAATCAAGTGCTAAAACTAAGAATCTGTATCTGGACTAAACTAGTTACAGGAAAGGGGGGAAACAAGTGCAAATGCGGGCTTTTAAATCAGAAATTTGAGAGATGGAAAAACTGCCTAAATGGCCATTAACTGCAATTTCTGGGACAGAACCACTCCTTATGTGGGAGATAGGTTACCTAGTGCTTACCACTCCCACTGATAAGCTAGAAGGCTTCCCTCCCCTTCCAGCACAGAAAGCTTGGGGGGGGGCTCAGAAGCTTATATACAGTCCTGGATAACAGCAATCTGAATCTGGACTACACTAGTTACAGGAAAGGAATATATATATATATATATAAATATATATATATATATATATATATATATATATATATATATATATATATATATATATATACACATACAGAAAAGTAGCTAAAACAGCAGTAAAAACAATTCAGATGCAGTGCAAGCTAGCACACTTGAGTATGTAGCAATGCTAGACCAAACAGTTTAAAAAATGCAATTACATTAAAAATAACTAAAAACAAGTGCAGAAGGAGTCTATTAGGTAGAATGAGGTAAACAGATGGGACTGGGGGGAGTGTTCCAGATCAAATCTACAGTGGGAGCGGGCAACTGCAAAAGCCTTCAAATTTAAACAACCAGATAGGAATAGGGAGAGTGAGTATAGGAAAACCAACACCTTCAGCAGAGATCTGAAAAACTATACAGTGAAGCAAAAATAACAGTGCACAACTCTGAAATCAGCCAGCAATGATATACAATTAGTCAAACATAAATTACCAGTGCATAACTCTGAAGTGCCAGAAAAATATACTCAGCTCTGTATATCTCTAGATAGTTTGAAGAGCACTCTGTCAGGACACAGGAAGGCTCCAGCAATGATATGCAGGCTGTTACTAGGAGGGTCAAATTTTATGCAAGTAATCCTTGAGATAGATAACACACATGATGTAAAACCAGTTATACCAACTTAAGACACAGAGAAATAGGAGGGAGGGGGGAGAAACACCTTCAGCAGAGATCTGAAAAACTATACGGTGAAGCAAAAATAACAGTGCACAACTCTGAAGTCAGCCAGCAATGATATAAAATTAGTAAAACATCAATTACCAGTACACAATTCTGAAGTGTCAGAAAAATATACTCAGCTCTGTATATCTCCAGATAGTTTGAAGAGCACTCTGTCAGGACACAGGAAGGCTCCAGCAACGATATGCCAGCAATGTCTTCAATCCAGTTTATTCAACTGCCAGCCTTTTAGCCAAATTACCTATTAAGGAAAACATACTGTACCTTTATTAGATGTAACTAGACAGTTATTGTACTTGTCTCAATCAGAAAGGCAGGAATGCATTCATGTCAAAACACAGACTGTTTTAATAATTGGCACGGTGCATATATTTTGTTTCAACAAGTTCAAGGCACACTTTGCTAGTGCAGCAGCAGTACTGGCAGCATACTCCTGATGTTTCTGCACTAGATATTTGCACACCTTCAGTAAATACTAGAAGTTGGAGGCACATTCAAGAGGCAGGACAGGTTTAGGGATCCTGTATACAAATGCTGCTCAGGAATCTACCCAACTTAGCATTATAGTAGATCTTCAGAGGCCACCACAGTGGTAGTTACCCTCCCTTCATCCCTGTAATGGAGTTGCATACAGTTTCTTATAACTATTAAATTCAGAATGCTTTACAGTTACTAGATCCTGTAAGAATTGTTATAACAATATTATTGTATAAAGAATAGTCTGCAGTAGTCTGTAATCCCTTTGAAGGCCTGAAAGGACATGAAGAGTAGAAGAAGGCTCCTAGCAATGTTTGTTATACAAGATTGCTTTGCACCAGCCAAGGTTGTGTGGAATGTTGGCATGAGACCGTCATGGGCTATCATGGTAGCATGGTACAGCTGATGAAAATTCTATCTATGAAAAATAGAGCCTGACGTGAATAGACTCCAGTGTTATGATTTACTCTTACAGTGACCCTTCATTGAAGGTTTGCTCACACAATCCTGGTAGTTCCTACTTATTTTCCACATGCACACACAGTAGAAATCTTGATGTAATAAGATTAGTCTGGTTTCCTCTGCCTTTAGGACACAATGGCCAGTGGGACTTCGGCTGTTTGGCACCTAAATTTTTCAGAGGCAATCATGTTACTTCCTTTTACCCACAGTCCCATACATGGAGGGACCCCTCTGCAGATTTCTCTTGCAGTGCAGTCAAATCTACCATCTCTCCAAGGCTATCAGTTATTTTTGAGTAGTTTGAAGACTTCTTTTTTAGGTGTCTTCTTCTTGGATTTACATTTTTTAGTTCATTTACCTTCTGGGTCACTTGTGATTTGTTAATCGTTGAGTGTAAGATCAGTATTTTTGTGATTTGATACTTGATCCCCCACCCCTTCAAACCTGTGTAGCTCCTGTACAATTTCTTAACAAGTGCTCCATTTTCTCCAGTATGTACATTTATTGTTGCATTTAGTAACTTTTTAGAGATGGCTATACCATCATCTAGAATATACGCTTCACAGAGTATTTATCTAGGATGGAAGAGTTCCACAGTGGAATATAGTCTGCCTCAGAGTAGCATTGGTTTAATCTTTATTTTTGTTTTTATCCAACATAGAGTATTTTTTTTTCTTTCTTTGGCAATTTTGGAAACAGTGCCTGTTTTTATCTCTTCTCTGTTGATATGCTGCCCAAAATGGCCCAGTTTGCCATTTGACTTTACTGTGAGGTATATTTTCTTTTCTGGAAATGTGATGAATACATTGCCACAACTTGCTTGTAGGCGTCTTAAAATCATTGCGAGTTGAGCAGAACTTGTGCTTTGTCTACCGTCTTCATCATTTCCATTCTGGATTTGTAACTTATACATGTGATTGGCTGTGCCCATCTTTCTTTACCTTCCGGACCCCAAGCTTGACACCTTCAACTTTCCAAGGCTACCAGACTTCTTTTTATCTGCAGTCCTGTGTGCAGAAGAACCCTTGCTCAGAATACTCACATCACTGCTATCTCCTGTTCTGGCTGTGTCAGGCTATCCATTCTTTTTCATCACTTCAAAGATTAAACTCTCTGCTCATCATGCACATGTAGTCTCCGCTTCTGTCTGACTTTGAATTACAGATTATGAATGATATTTTAAGCTGTGGCTAGTTTATCATGTTCTCTGTGGAGTTGCACCTTTTTTCTCCATTGAGCCCTAGGCTGATTTTGTTAAGGTCATGATGCTGGACTGTACTTTTCCTAACTCCATTTTGGTTATTCCCCTTTGTAGTTCAGCTTCCGTTTCATTTTTGAGGAAATCTGAAACAAGTTGGTGTTTACGTATCTTGGCCCCATAAATTGTTTCATATCTGAAATTATATATATATTGGTTATGCATATATAGCCCTTCATCATGAGGTAGTTTAAGGGTGAACCTAGTACCTGAGATTGCCAGGCTGTTTTTTCTTTTGTGTGCAGAGCTTGACAGCTTTCTATCTTTTGGCTGATCTTCACTGTCATAGATTCACTTCTCTGATGCTGTTTTTCATAGTTCCACTTTACATGGAGAAACAATATTTATAGCTCTGCTAATTGCATTGCAACCTCAGGGTTATTGTAATATGATAGTTTAAATTTTGGTTTTGGTGACAAGACATGCATAGCATTTCCTGACATATTCTTGAAAGGGAAGCACTTTCAGTCCCCCCTTTGTTGGTGAGATGTTCATAACTCTAGTACCTCTTCTTTTTTGACTGTCTTGGACATACTAAAAAGCAATACTGGTTAGCAACTTAGCAATTTTTTCTTCGAACTCTGTCGTAAATGTAGAGGAAAATGGACCAGTCCTGTCACATGTGAAAGATGTGTACTTACCAAAGACCATAATGCAAGATGTGTAGGATTACTTTCATCTTCCTCAGCGATCCTTCCTCCTTCCCCCTGCCCTTGGCCCGTTTCCTTCCTGGGTTCTGCCTTCTGTGGGCTAACGGAGATCAGGAGAAAGTTCCTTCTTTGCACAGGATTTGAGTTTGGTGGCCTGGGAATGTTGTAGGTGCTGAGCTGCCCAAACACTTCTAACCTTGAGTACTAGATGCAGACAAGGATGGAGCTAATTGTATAGACCTAATGGTATGTTAGGAGCATAACATTCATTTGTACGACTTCATGGGGGAGTCATTGTAAAGTAGTTTCACATGCCAACACATTTTCAGTGAATTTAATAAGAGGGGATAAACTATCTAATGAAGTTAATCACACACCCTTGATTTTGTTCATAGTAATTGCAAGGATAGGTGAAGGCTGCCAGCCTAGCCAGATAGAATTGTGTAGATATTTCTGTCATTTGTAAATATTAATATAAGCCACAGGCCTGTTCTCTTAAATAAAAGAAAAATGGTATTAAACATGGAATTGCAAAAATGTTACCTCAGTGCACTCTGCTGGAAGAAAGCTGATAAGTAAAGAATCTTGTAACTTTGATTTCCAGAGCTAGGAGTCTGTCTGGGCTAGCGCATCCTTTCTATTTTTTTTAAATTAAGGAATAATTACTAGAGTTTACATATGGAATGTCTTTTATTGCTGTAGCTTCCTGCAGGTGCAAGATAACAAAAGAGATATTAAAAGTGTAAATGTTGAGCTTCTGTTAGCCTGGGAAACAGAAAATAATGATGTAATCTGAAATGAGTCAGTGGTACTGTGTTATCACTTTAAGGACAGAGAGACTCAGGGTATTTAGCATTTGTCTTGAGAACATTCAACTCAGCAGCACTCTGCCTGTGTCTGTATGTAAGTAGGATCTTAGACTTTAGTGTTTCTCTTAGAAATAGCAAGATTAGACTGTTTTTCTGTGTTGATTTCTGAACTATTCTACTGTATTATTTTAAGCATTTTCCTGTGATCTCTGAGCTCTTGACTAGCACTGTATAGTAAGAAGTATTGTCTTGTGATTTTATTATTATTAAATATTTTTAAACCTTTCAACTGTAGCTGTTTTGTGTAGAGATAATTTAAGCTGTAGAGTACATGCATATAGTGAATACTGTCCATGGATATAGTACATGTATATAGTGATACTGTGCAAGTCACTCCAATAAGCTTTGCTGTTCATTCACACTTACCATTTGGATAATAATATTGCACAGTAATAATTGGGCACCCTTTGATGTTCATCGTGTTACCCTGCTGCAGTCATCACACTAGGGTTATCCTGTTTTCAGGCGGTCCCGCAGTCGCCCTGAATTCCAAAGTCTTGGTCCGGCGTCGGTTGCTGTCACTTCTTCCCTGATGTCAGCATGCCAGGGGTATATAAGAGGCATCCGACGCCATTTTCTTCAGTCTTTCTTGCCGCACGGTGCCTGAAGCAGAAGCAGTTCGCAAGTGCCGGTCGGCCGACACCTGAGATTTTCGAATCGAATTTCAGTCCGAAGTCTTTAAAGCTAAGTACCCCGTTGGGGAACCTTTTCTTGCCTCAATCCGATGTCAGAAAAAGTTAACAATTGCATTTCTTGTGGAAAGCAAATACCTCATAAGGACTTTCATTCTTATTGTATACCTTGCCTAGGCCCAGACCACGACATCACTGGTTGTCGGTTTTGTGCTAGGTTCAATAAGCGAACTATAAAATGACGCTTTGATTTCGCACGACACTACTTTGGTAGGAAATTTAATTACACTATGCCGTCGGAGCAACTGACTACTGGCATGCATAAAAAAATGCACAGATAGACAGGCAGCCTAGATCCAAGCCAGACTCTGAGGCCTCGGCTGGGCAGGTCGTCGGTTCTCCGGTTTTCAGTGAGGCACCTACGCAACCCCTGGTGACCGCAGAATTGCAACCCCAGACCGCTTCAGATTCTCAAGCAGAGAGTTCTAGGCCAACGCAGCCATTTTCTTTAGGCCCTACCGACAACATTGCAGATGGAGAAGCTGGTGCTGTAGAAACACCTTCGGTTTCAGAAGGTGTCTTCAGACCGACTACTCTCACCATAAAATCTTATGCTAAGCTTAAGACTTCTCTAAAACCAAAAAAGACTGCACATCAGTCTCCGGTTCAAGGCCCCATGCCTAAGAAACAGATGCTTAAAATGGCTGAAGATTTGATTTCTTTAATCAGGGGTTCCCACCCCCCCCCCAGACAAAAGGCCTAGACAAGAGGAGGATTATGCATCCTCTGATCAAGTGTCTATTTCCTCAGGCTCCTCTGAGGAACAGGATTACTCCTTTCCCCCTTATGAAGATTCTGATGCTGAAGATTCCATTCCCTCCGCTTCTCCCCCTGAAGACTATTCCTTTGGGGAAACCTTACATACCATGAGGGAACATTTCCACTGGGAAGGTCAGGACTACTCCGACTCAAAGAAAAGGCTCCAAGAGTTTTGTTTACTCCCCAAGCACAGACCACTTGCTATCCCTCCAGTTTTAGACATTGTGGATGATGTTTACTTAGAATCTAGTCTGAATCCAGATTCTCTGCCTCCTGCTCCAGCCAAACCAGACAGATATTATAGAGTGCCTGACTCGCACAAATTCCTTTACAAAAGCCCTGTTGCTGACCCAGAGACAATCTCCCAGGGACCCAAAGGGGCTAAGGCTTCTATGGCTAAAAATCCAGTACCCTCTGAAAGGGACTCCAGAGCACTAGATAGGTGGGGGAAGAAGGTTTACACCTCATCTACTCTAACTATGAGAGCACTAAATTGTCAATTTCACGTGCTGAAATACCAGCAATTCCTAATGTCTCAAAACAAAAGATAAGCACGCACCCTCAACAGTCTGAATTCAAGGAAATGCAGGATCTGTTGCATGCAGCTGAACAGGTGGGCAAACATACTTTACAATGTGGATTTGATTCCTTGGAAGCTTCCTGTAGAGCAGCTGTTACTGGGTCTGTTATATGTAGGCATGCTTGGTTAAAGGAACAAACTCTGCCTGATCATGTTAAAGCAAAGTTACTAGATGCACCCTTACAGCAGGATGTCTTATTTGGAGTTAAAGCAGAAGAGGTTTTAAAGAAAATGGAGGAGAAGGCAAAATCTATGCAGACGGTCAAAGATTTCTTACAGGTACAACCCCCACGCTTCAGCAATAATTGGCCAACAAAAAATTGGTCCTTTCCAGCTTCTGACAGACCACAGAGGGGTAAATGCAGATGCCCAAGGGGCAGAGGTCAAGCACAAATCCCTTACAAACCTCGCCAATGGGGCACTGCATCACAGAAGGGAGGAGAAGACCGGTCCCAAACTACTAGAAGACAAACACAATGACTTAAACCTCAAACTGCCAAGCAAAGCTCTCTTGGCAGCTCCCTCGGGAGGAAAATTAGCACTTTTTGCAGACAACTGGCGCATCATCACAAAGGACAAATGGGTCCTAGACATTATCTCACAAGGATACAGATTCCATTTCCACACCTTGTCAAGGATAAAAAAAATGCCAAACCTGCCACAAAATCAATGGGCAGCGGCACAAAAACAAATTACAGCTCTCATGGACATGAGAGCCATTCAGCTGGTACCTACACAGGAGCAAGACCAATGATTTTACTCAAGGCTCTTTCTAGTCTCCAGAAAGGACAATGCTTGGAGACCCATTCTGGACCTTTCGATTCTAAACACCTTCTTGAAAGTACCCAAATTCAAGATGCTAACACTACAGCAGCTTCTTCCCATGTTGGGCAAGAAAGCTTGGCTAGTAATGTTGGACCTCAAGGAGGCATACCTGCATGTCCCTATCAGACAAAATTGCAGAAGATACCTCCGTTTCATTGCAGGTTCAACCCATTACCAATTCTCTGCACTGCCCTTTGGCTTATCTACTGCGCCCAGGGTCTTCACAAAATGCCTGGCACCAGTAATTGCATACTGCAGACAAAGAGGAATTCAATTATACCCATACCTGGACGACTGCCTCATCCAAGCAGAAAACAAGGACATTCTCTTACAACATCTGACTTTTGTAAAACACCTTCTAAGTTGCCTAGGGTACACAGTAAATGAAAAGAAATCAAAACTAGTGCCCTCACAAAACATAATATTCCTGGATGCCAGCTTGAATACAACGGCCCAGATGGCTTATCTCATGCCAGACAAGCAACAACAGCCAACTCAATACTTCAAAATAATGGTAACTAAGACCCAACTCCCTGCAAGAAAAATTCTGCAGGCCTTGGGCTTCATGGCATCTTGTATACTACTAATACCATTTGCAAAACTGCATATGAGGAAATTACAATGGTACCTGAAAAGCGTATGGACTCAACACAGCCACAGCTTGGAAACGATGATACCTCTCATTCCCTGCCTTCAACAGGAGTTTCTATGGTGGTCACAGGCATGTCACCTCAACAAGGGTCAGCCTTTCACCTTACCCCCAGCCAGGCAAACTATGACAACAGATGCATCGGACTATGCCTGGGGGGCACACATGGCAGGACAGTGCGTTCAAGGCATATGGACTGCAGATCAAAGAAATCTGCACATCAATCAAAAAGAAATGCTAGCTGTACAGAATGCTCTGACAGCCTTTAAGGACCTCTTACATCCAGGACAGCTTATAATAAGGACAGACAACACCACAGTAATGTGGTACATAAACAAGCAAGGGGGTACACACTCCTACCCTCTATGCAGGCAAGCGATGACCTTGTGGAACACAGCACTGGCTTACCAAGTTCAATTACAAGCTCAATTCCTGCCAGGAAAAAAGAACACATTGGCAGACGACCTAAGCAGGAACATCATGGATCCCCATGAGTGGAAACTGGATCCACAAGTATTTGCAATGATAACTCAACAATGGGGGCGCCCGGACATAGACCTGTTTGCCAACCCCCAAAACTATCAGCTATCAAAATTTTGCACCAGGACATTTCACCATCAAGCTTGGAAAGTGGACGCGCTCTCATTCAGTTGGAAAATGCTGACAGTATATGCCTTTCCTCCATTGCCCCTTCTCACAAAGGTGCTGCTGAAAGTCAGGATGGAGAGACCCCAAATGATACTCATTGCCCCAGACTGGCCACGCCAGCACTGGTATCCACTACTAAGGAACATGGCCCACCATGGATTTTACCACAAATTCCTCATTTGCTCACACAGCAAGACAGTCAGATTCTACACAGCCAGCTCAAAACCCTAAATTTGGCTGCATGGCAAATCACCTAAGCAACCAGCCAGCTCCTCTTTCACAAGCTGTTATGGATGTCATTCTGCAGGCCAGGAGGCCCAGCACCAGGAAAGCCTACTCAAACAAATGGAAAAGATTTTGCGCCTGGAACCAAGCTAAAGGCCAAAATACCCTTGAGCCGGACATACCTCAGATTCTACAATATTTAACTGAGATGTTACACAAAGGACTTTCTTTTTCATCTATTAAAATCCATCCTCAGCTATTTCAGCTCACTACAACACGGATCCTCCCTTATTTTCACATCCACTTCTAAGGCAGTACCTCAGAGTAAGTAAAAATTTTAGGCCTCCCAGGATAGCACCAACACCAACTTGGGAACTCAACTTTGTCCTGGAAAAACTTTCCTTTTGAGCCAGCTTTTTCAGCTGATTTAAAGTTTATATCATGAAAGACTGCCCTGCTGTTAGCAATTACTTCAGCCAGAAGAGTCGCAGAGCTACAGGCACTAATGGCAGTAGAGCCTTTCCTCATTTTTCATCAAGACAGAATTTCTCTATGAACTAACCCCTCCTTTATGCCAAAGGTGGTATCCAGTGTGGCTCTAAATCAAACTATCCATTTACCCACCTTCTTCCCAAATCCACAGAACAAAGGAGAAAGACTCCTGCACTCCTTGGACATTCACAGGCAACTAGGTTACTACTTGGATAAAACTAAGGTTTTCAGAAAATCTGACCAGCTTATTGTATCCTATGCTACAGCATCACAAGGAAAGGCTACCTCAAAACAGACCATTTCTAAATGGATAGGGTATTGCATACGTTTTTGCTACACCCATCATGGAAAACCAGTTCCTGCTAGCATAAGGCCCCACTCCACTAGGGCAGCAGCTACATCTACAGCCTTCCTCAGGGAGGTGCCAACCAAGGATATTCTGGAAGCTGCAACTTGGAGTTCAGTACACACCTTCACCAAACACCATCACTTACCACTTTACTCTAAGTCTAGGGCTGGCTTCGCCACTGCAGTTTTGCAGGGCCTTCTAGCCTCCTCTAACCCTGTATGACTCCACCTCCCATCCTTAGCTTTGGGATTCAACCCAAGTGTGATGACTGCAGCAGGGTAACACGATGAACATAGTACAGTTTTGCACCTACCATAAATGTAGATGTTCGAGTGTATACCCTGCTGCATTCCAGGTTACCCTTCCTCCATCCCCTCCATCCCCTCTGACCTAACTGAAACCTTTCAATACCTTAAAATTTGATACAACTTTGTGGTGTATTTGCTTTATAGCTACTGACCACCTTTTGGGGGGGGCACCTGACATCTGGGGCAAGAAAAACTGAAGAAAATGGTGTCGGATGCGTCTTGTATACCCGTGGCGCGCTGACGTCAGGGAAGAAGCGACAGCAACCGACACCGGACCAAGACTTTGGAATTCAGGCCGACTGCAGGGACCGCCTGATGACAGGATGACCCTAGTGTGATGACTGCAGCAGGGTATACACTCGAACATCTACATTTATGGTAGGTAAAAAACTGTACTTTAAGGGCCTTTTTAGTAGGTGATATTAGTGGGTGGTGGCAGCTGTGATACTATCTTTCAGACTGGGCAGAAAGGGGGCACAGCTGGAGAATCTGTGCCAGACTTCCCCAGGAGTGTCTGTGTGTTTGTGTATAACTGTTATCTCAGTGTGTCCGTGTCCGCTACTTGGGCAGAGACATGAAGCACTGGTTGGACAGAGAGTGTGCTGGAGGTTTTAGCTTGCCCACTAGACTGAGATCTGGACCCTATAGCTGTGCCAGTGGGGAGTATTATTGGGGATCTGGAGAGAAAGGGAGAAACCATCCCCAGACTGACTGTGATCTCTGTGTGCTCTTAAGGGAAATTGTACTTTACTATGGGTGTATTAGTTATCCTCCCCTATTCAGATGCCCCTCACTGGTGTTAGTGGTGAAGACTGAAGCTCCTTGATTGCTGGGACAGTGCACGGGCATCATGGTAACACAAACAGTTGTTTCCTTACACTGTAGAGTTGAAAGCTCTGACACTAACTGGTGAGCTGTTTTTTGTGGAATGGAAGATTCTTGTAATATAAATGGATATGGCTCATGTTAAAATGCACTTAAATACAACCACTGCATAGCAGGAAAATTTCAGAATTTGTTTGGTATAGTTGTTAGTAGTGTGCTTCCTGACAAGCTTGACCTTACAGCATTTTATTGTGGTATTTCTGACTTGCAGCTAAACAAATATGCTATATGTAAATATTTACTAGTCAATTTTAGTACACTTGCTGTATATAAGCAGGGCACAAAACAAATGGGAAAAACTTAAAGCTAAACTAACTAACTGTGTCCACTAGTAATTAAAAAAAAACAATCTCTGTATGTTTAGTGTGCTTTATTTTTTTTTTCTTTTCATAGATCCATAGTTCTGCTGGCTGTCCGTAGTGATATTCCTGGTGAGCAGACCATTTCTGAAGCACTGGTATCTTTGGGAACAGCCAAAGCCGCAAAGCTCAAAGACAAAGGTTGGTACCATTCGACTGCAGTGTTTACCTAGGCACATTCAACAGGACAGAACCCTTGAACACCTTAATTTTGAACAGTGTAACTGAAAAAAGACTTGTATTAACACTTATCTGTCAGCACAGTAATATGCCAGTATTCACTATATTCACTAATTAGGATTGTTGACCAAGCAGAACTGTTTAATGGCTACAGAAAACTGTCACACCAGTATCAAGTATACTGACTAAGATTAATGAGTAAGCTGAGTTATTTGATGGCTTTTCTTGAAAGAAAATCAGTAGAGTATGGAATTAAATGAGGTCTGAAACAGAACTCCTATGTTTCCCTCTAATGTTGCTGTTCTGCAAAGTACTGGTGTCTCTGAATCACTGTAAGCAATTTCTGTGTTTTAATTTGTTCTAATCCTAAATGACCTAAATGGGACAAATATATTGACCTGATTTTGTTTTTTATTTTTTTGACTAAGCCTAGTTTTGTTCAGTGCACCTTGCGTCCCCAGATAACGGTGTCAGGAATTTGTAGACTAATTGCTTAGCCTGCAAGAGATTTATCTGTGGTTCTTGACAGGGTACAGGGTGTTTCCAGTTCGTATACCTTAGTTTCACAGAACAGTATGCAGCACATGTAAATTAGTGTTTACAGTTTGTAAATGATGATGTGCACAGACATGATTGTGCAATGACATGTAAATTAATCTAGTAAAAAACAGTCATGATCCATAATCATCAGCTCAGTTTACATGTAATTTGATTGTATGGCACTATATAAGGAAAAGCATGAGGAAAAAATAGCGAGTCTGCAGTTAGCAGGCATTTTCTGGGTTGCAGTTTTTTTTTTTATAAACCACCAGCTGTGTTGATTGGGGTGTATGTCTTCACAGACCAAAGGTTCATAAGTGTTACCAGGAGTTCCTGACCTTACCATGCCTTTGCTGATGACAGGATAGTAGATTACTATATAATGGACTATGATGTCATCCACAGCTGCTTTAATATATTTTATCCCCATGCTGAATTTTAGGGAATGCAAGTTCTTCATATCGTTTGTGACACTAAGGCATGCATAGCTGTTACTGTCCTAGCTATAGGGATGTTTCATTGTCTAATTGGAGGTACATTAAGTACTTCCCATGCTTTTGCCTCACTGATTCTCTTTAAGTTCCTTGATTTTACAGATCCCCTACAAAACTGGCACTTGGTTCAGGAGACCAGTCTGCCATTCCCTTTTTGCAACTTTGTGAAAAAAACAGAGGCTGCATGTCATCCAACACTTTTAGCCAAGCTTGGTTGGAAATGGTGTCCAGAAAGTTGGATTTTTAACACTTGTTACTTATAAGGAGTTCCTACTTAGACCAAACTTTTAAACCTTTTTGC
>NC_056730.1:1140777758-1140822792 GCF_019279795.1 Protopterus annectens
ATCTTGCTGTCATTTGCAGCCTTGGGGTTGGATCATGGGTGTTGGACACTGTATGACTACAGCCTTCTTATAGCTTTTATACCTTCTCTTACTTGGAAAACCTGTGGAGGGAATGTTTATTAACACTACCTGACTGTTTCTGCACATTTTCACAAAATTGTAGTTGAAGTTATGCATACAGCTTACTGCCACTCCATGGATTCAAACCGTGGCTGTTTCTGCTAAAAATATAACAAGTGTGTGTTTCATCAGAAGGAGCTATTGAGAAACTGCTGTCTCTTCCTTGATTTCTTTCACATTCTCTGTTGTACAATCTGACCTTGTAATTACAACATTCTTATACATTCATTCCTATACATACATTTTGACATGACGCAGTGTGGAAAACAGTGGTTAACGCAACATTACTGTTCAGATGTCGGATCTTGGTGCATGATATTTTTAATATCAGTTACTCTCGTGTCTTATAGATGCACTAACATTGTCAGATAAGACTTGTTTAATGCTTTCAGAGCTATAGTTGCTATGCATAACCTGTACACATTTCAAATCATATTGTACCAGAGTAAACACAAAAAGTCCACATTTTGAATTTTATTGACAGGCAGTTTTATTTTTATATATCCTATATGAGACTATTACTGTAATATTGTCTGCTTTATTCATTACAAACCATACCCATTTTAATACTGCCAGGTGAAATTCTACTCCTTTATATTTATTTTGTTTGAATAGTACAAGCTAGATTGTTACTCACCAGCCTCGCGATGCCGTCTTTGCAACCTGCTAGCATAGACTTCCTGGTTCGCAGCCCGCTCAGCTGGAGCTGTAATGAAGATAGAGAAACATTTATGCATACCTTTCCATCACACACAGGCTGAAGTTTGGTAAACAGTTATTGATATGAATACTTACACATGCCAGAGACATCCCCCCTTTGCCGTGCTTCTTGGACCCACTGGTCCAAGAGCAACCTTTTCCTCTGCTTCTAGTCGGCATAGTGGTGCCAGACCTGTTCACCAGTCCGAGTGATGCCAGTGGCACTTGTGAGGTCACAGGTGAGACTTTCCCAGGCCTCCGCTTTATATTGGGAGCCCTTATACTTGTCCGACAGCAGTCTCGCATCATGGTTTTTAACAAGGAGTCCTACCATGATCTTGGACTCCTGTATGCCCCAGCGCTTTGCCCGAAAGCACATGCTCTCTCCAACACCTGCCATACTGCCTGCAATGGGGAGCTACAACCAGTTATGAGCTGTATTCCTCCCTGTGAGGTTTAAATACGGCCAATTTCCTGCCCTTTGCCGTGATTGGACAGTTTTGAATATGCTGAGCTAAGCTAAGTTACAAGCAAACCTGCTTGGCTAAGGTTGGAAGTGCTTAAAGGGGCAGGTTCAGCACTGCTTACCAGTGGGCAAATCCATTTAGCTGGGCTACTCATTGCTAAACATTCATATTTACACAATGCTTACACCCAGTCAGCATAGCTGTGCAATGCTTAGAATTGCCTATGTTTTATTTTATGGACTACCACCTGTATGGGATTAATTCATCATTCCTGACATCATATATATTTGTTTACCTTCCTTGACATCCCCCAATGTGCTTTCATTACATTTATTCTTGTGTGATTATGCTGTGTGGGGCACTTGTGTTTATATGGGGCTTTCACAATTTTATTACACCGACACCTCACATCTGGAGCTACTACACTACTCTGGTTAACAAATATGTGTTATTTATTATCTAATTATTAAAAAAATATATAAATTATGTACTGCTTTCACATGTAAAATGCTAACTGGCTTTACTGGGGTCGAATTGGGAATGACTTCTTACAAGGCGAACGCTCTAACCACTTTGCTATTTCTGCGTTGCCATATTTTGGAGTATATACCTATGTTGCTCCTTATGATGTGTAAGCTAGGCTGAGCAGAGCTGCATGATGCACAAACCCGCTCAGCTACGCTTAAACTTTATTGATGACTGAAAAAAAAATATGTTTGTACTATAGGGGTATGCATATTGATTTTTGTAACATTATGTGTGGTGGGATATGCTTTTACAATGGTAATGACATGGCAGACTTTGCATTTGAGGTATGCTACACAGACTCTAACAGTGTCCTCCATATCTCCGAACTGTACAGATTGTCACAGACTTTCCCAGATATTTGCCTTATATTTTTGGTCCATTTTTAATAGAATTGTGACTTTCTAGTGGATAAATGACAAATCATTAAAGATTGCAGTTAGAAAATACTGACAGACATTTGAGTTTTAGATTTCATACCCTTTAGCACATTCATGCTAATGTATAACCTGTTATTCTATCAACTTTCTAAGTCTGTATGAGCCAAATTTATTTGCTTTCTCCAGATTTCTTACTCTAAGAGGTTGAGAGGTATTCCATGGACACACTCGGTGCCATTACATTGCCATACAGCAATTATGGAGTGCAGGGGGCATATGTATTGTGAGTGCACTTCTCTCAGACACACCCCCTGCATTTGTGCACAGAACGGTGTCCAATTTAGAGCATGGCAGTGTGCCTTCATGAATATGCATGGCATGCTGTTGTGCTGTACGGGAATGGTCCCTTTTGTGCAAGAATAAGCTATTCTTGAATGGAAGTTTGCTGAACCCCAGGGTATGAATTCATATCATTCTCTATACTATTCCTGTCAGCTGCATTCTCCAGGACAAATCTGTTTTGATGAATAGTACTCCCTGTCACTGGATTCCCATATTGAGGAAGCCTCCTTTTGGGAGACTGTTCAGAACATAATTTAACACTCTGAATGACAGTCCTGTCATATCTCTGATGTTCAGAAGAGGTGTTGCAGCCTTTTGGAGATAGTACCCCTTCCCCTTCTCCAGTCCCTTCTGTCCTTGATACTTTCCAGGATACCTTTCACTCTACCTCTTCTGCATCTGATTTTTCAACCACCAGCTTGTAAAAGACCAGGCAGGGTTTACTAGGTGCTTGATGACGTAAAATACTTGTACAAGAATCCAGTAGCAGACCCCTTTGCAGTATCTCGCTCTTCAAATAAGCCCTCTAAGTTTCTGCCCACTGCTAAAGCCCTACCTACAGACAAAAATAGTAGGGCCTACTATCCCAGGCCTCTCAAGTAGCCAGACACAGCATTAAGGTATGATGCTGGAGATGTGGCTTCAAGGACTGCCACTGGATTTGTTATTCATAGTTGTGCATGGCTTCACAGTCATCGTATCCCTGTGGATTTCAGATAAAAATGTTTAGACTCTCTGTTGGATAAAGACTTTTGTCTTCAGGCTACCAGTCTGTTTAAAATAGTCCAAGGCCATGGTAAGACTATGACAGACTCGTCGGATTCTACTCTGTTCGTTTCCTAGATACCATAGGAACTAGCTATCTAAAGCTACCCCCTTCATTAGAAGGGGATCCTAGGACATCTAAGAAATAAAAAAAAAACATAGGAAAAGATACTCTGCCAAACCATGTAGAGAAACCTCCAGAGATGAGGCCTCCCTTTGGAAAGAAAAATCTATGACTACCTGTGCAGCACCCCTCCATCTGCCCTCAGCCCCTTTATCCTGCTTTCCTGAAGACTATCACTCTCCCTGGCCAGGTAGGAAGCTATTACCGTAGACAATTGGGTCCTGTCCATCATCAAGCATGGTTATGCCATGTCCTGGGAAAATATTCTTTCTCTGAAAGACATGTGACAACCTCCTCACTGCCAAACATCCCTTTTTGCCCCCATTTTCAAGACCTCTTGGATCAGGTCACCATTGAGCATGTCCCAAAGGATTTCATGGGAAAAGGATTTTATTCCAGGATTTTTCTGGTGGCAAGGAAAAAAATGGCAGTGGAGACCCATCCGGGACCTGTCCCTCCTAAACACTTACTTGAGGGTGCCATCTTTCAAAATGCTCTCTTTTCACACTGTTCTGCCTTTCATCTTCCCCAGCTTTCTTAGTGTCGCTAGATGCGAAAGGCACCTAGTTATATATTCCTATTCATCCTTCTTATAGGAGATTCCTCAGGTTTTCTTTTGGCTCCTTGCATTTTTAGTTTACTGCTCTGCCCATCAGTCATTCCACAGCTCTGAGTGTTCAAAGTGTCTAGCTCAAGTAGCTTTCTGTCGCACTAGGGGAATCCACAATTTTCCCATGACTGGATGACATATTGATCCAGTCTGTCTATTTAGAAAGTCCTCATCATCTATACATCACCCTCCAATTCCTGACAGTACTTGGTTTCACTGTAATATAAAAATAAAATTCACCCATGACCGCTGCACAGAACCTGGCTTTCATAGGTTGCAGGCTGAACACAAAGACGATGCCCCCCCCAACCCCCCTCCCACCAGGAGAAAGTTCACAGTCTGTCCAAATTTTCCCAAAATCTCTCTTTCACAGCCTGTTGCTCTGCAAGGGAGATATTAAGAACTTTGGGGTTCATGGCATCCACCATACATATGCTGCACCTGACCAGACTTCACATGAGGAAAATCCAGTTTTACTTGATATCTGTGTAGTCCCAGCATTGTCACTCTTTGGGGCACCCTGATCCCATCCTCCATTGTCTTAAAAAGGAGCTGCTTTGATGGAAGACAGGTTATCCTCAACCCAGGACTTCCATTCACACCATCTCCTCCTCTTCAGGTTTACACAGATGCTTCAGATGAGGTGTAGAGGACATGGACAGGATCATACTGAGTGTAGGGCAAATGTCAACTTCAGTTCCTAAAGGACCATATCAATCTGAAGGAAATGAGGACTCTTCTACAAGCTCTTCAGATCTTTGCCCACCGTTGGAAATCCAAGGCACTTCTAGTGTACCCAGACAACACCACAGTCATGGTACATTAACAAACAGGGAAACATGAGGTCCTACCATTTGTGCAGAGTAGCACAAGAGGCATGGAACTTGGATACCTAGATGAACATCACACTTGCGGCCACATACATCCTTTCTCAGGACACTGTGCTAACAGACCCTCTAAGCTGCTCCCAGGAGGACCCAGATGAATGGGCATTGAAAAAAAAGGTTTTCTAGACAATTACTCTTCAATGGGGCAACCCTTAGACATCTTTGTGTGACCAACCAATCATTAGCTCCCCCAGTTGTGCATCAGGGACCCTTGTCCCACAGCCTGGCAGACAGATGCCTTTTCCTTCCAGTGGACAGAGAAGTTCATGTATGCTTTTCCTCCTCTGCTACTGCTTCCAAAAATTCTTCTCAAGGCACAAAAGGAAGCACCCATACTACTTTTATTGGACCATTTTGGGCGAGGCAGAATTAGTTTCCCTTGTTATTTCATCTGTCAAAGGGAAATTACAGGAAAATAGTTCTTCAACTGGATCAGATAACTCATCAAAATTGATTGCTACTTCACGCAAATCTTCCTTCTCTCAACTTGACCCAGTGGATGATAGGATTTTAATTCCTCAAAGACACCTTTTTCCTGAAGAGGTTATTCAAGTCCTGTAGGAGTTCAGGAGACCCACTGCTAGAAAATCTTACACAATTAAATGGAGAAGATTTTCCTGTAGGTGCCATAGACATATTGAGGACCACTCATCACAAGTTCCTGTTGTACTGCAATATTTCTAAGAAACACTTTGATCCGGTATGGCCTACTGTTCTATAAACCTGTCAGCTATCAATGCCTGCCTCCCTCATAGTCCTCCACTTATGACTCGAGTGGAGCTCAAGCTTTTCCTCAGGAGAGTCCTGCATTTTAACCCTCCAAGGAAACCTATCTCTCCCCCTTGGGATCTTAATTTGTGCTAGAAAAGCTTACACTGCCTCCTTTTGAACCAGCTTCTTCCTCTTCTCTAAAATTCTGTACTTGGAAAGCTATCCTTCTCTTGGCTGTCACTTCTGCTAGGAGAGTTTCTGAGTTACAAGCTCTCAGTTATTCAACCTTTTCTTGTTTTTTCACAAGGATATGGTGACAGTCAGGGCTAATCCATCCTTGATGCCTAAGGTAGTGGGCAAGCTGTTCCTCAGTCAGGCTATTCACCTATCAACTTTCTTTCCCAAGCCACATAACGGGGGGGGGGCATCTTACATTCTCTGGATATTCACAGGCAACTCAGATTTTATCTTGGCAAAATTAAATCCTTCAGAAAGACTGGCCAGCTTTGTAACTTTTGTGAACCCTAAGCTGCAGCAGGTGGTCTTTGGATTTCTAAGGCTGTCTCTTTCTGCTACTTTCACTATGGAAAGACCTTGCCTTCCTGCCCTAAAGCCCATTCCACTAGGGCAGTGGCTTCCTCAGAGGCTTTCCACAAAGGAGTAGACTCCAGGTCTGTCTTGGAGGCTGCTACTTGGTTCTTGTACACAAGTTTACCAAACACTACAAAATTGATGCTTTCTCCAGGTCTAGGGCAGCCTTTGATAGATCAGTCCTGACCGAACTGCTGGACAACTCTGTAATCAGTAGCCAACTACCCTTCCTCATTCAGCTCTGAGAATCATCCGTATGTCAGGAATACCACAATAGTGATTTCAGTCGGGACATAGGACTTGCCTTAACAGTCTGTGTCCTAATGATCATTGTTGCAGTATTTCATCCCACCCTCCATCCCGTCTTCTCAACTTTACTTCAGCTTTCCTAGTCTTCTTCCCCTTTGCTTCAATGTCTGTTCAGCACTATTGCATGGGAAAGGGGAGGTTTTCTCACCTAATCAAGCTACACCTCTCCTAGCTGACCAGTCTCCCTCTCTCAGTAGTCTTTGGGTCACTAGCTTTAAGATAGTCTGAGGATCCAGGCTCGTGCATCCATGTGTATATCCCAACACATATGAGCTGAGGTCATGCATTGGACGAACAACCTTGGAAAGGTAAAGCTTTGGCACCCTGGCTAGACTTCAGCAGTGACAACCCATATGTCAGGAATACTGCAACAGTGATCAGTAGGACATCTACTGTTATGGTAACTTCTTGCACAACTGTAATTTTCTGTTTCTTTCTTTACATGAGATGTTTTCTTTGGGCAGACTTTTCCTCTTGCATCTCACAGTGGGGGGGGGGTCTATATTTAATCTTCTTGATCAAATCATCCACAAAGAGGGTAAACTGTGAATTACCCGTTGTTTGCCATGATATATATTGCTTAAGTATTTTTTTTTCTTTTTTTAATTTTCATGTGTGTTAGGGAAGGGAAAAAATGAACAGATTTTTGCAACTAAACATCTTTCAAACCTTCCCATAACAAAAAGTCATCCCTGACCAGAAGTGCTTTTTCAGGTTAATTAACTTCTGGGCTTGGGTAAGTATAGCAGATCAAAAACACCTTACCATTTCTTATACCAGCTACTTGCATGCATACTTGGTGTACATCTACATAGACAGGTTCTCTACATAGGCCAATAATTTGTATCCAGTCATCCAGTTTCTTTAATCTGCTTCTTATTTTCCTCAGAACATGTAGCCTTAATGGCCGTTTTTGAATGCCCACTCATTACTTTCCTAAAGTGTGGCACCTCCCAGTGCAGATAACCAAGCACTCTGGTTTCTGTCAGTAGATTTCTAGCAATGTTAAGATTATACTTGCAGAGTTGCTACATCTTAAAATATTCCCCTTCACAAGTGACACAGTAAAAAATAACATCAAGACCTCGTGTCTCAGTTTTGAATACCTATTGGTGAAATGTGACCAAAATAATATGGCTTACCTAGCAGAATTGCTTTCTTCCTTGCAGTGCCAAAGAACTCCTAGCACTTATTTAATCTGCAAAAGAGCAAATGGAAGAAATTTATGATATTCAACTAGGCGAAACTTTACTATCCTTTGCCCAAACCTTCTGTGAGCGAGGACCCAGGGTCACCTTATGCCTGGTATATAAATGAATGAACCAGAAGTGTTCACTACAGAAAACGTAAGGCAGTTCTTGCAGTTATTTGTAATACTTAAATCTAGTATACCTCAGGCAACACAGATAGCAACTTAAGATACCATTTTATTTCATTAATAGGTCTTCATCTGTCACAGCCTTTTTCTTGACTTGCAAAGCCAGTCACCATAAATGAGTTCTTGCTAGCAGTTCAGAAGAGAAGGTTTCAGGACCAACAGTTTTCTCCTTGACCTGTATAAAGACCACCACCAAAATGATCCCTTCTATTACTTTAGGCCTTTAATTTTATCCTTATAGCTGAATAGTTTCTCAAGTCTAAGAAAGAGATCTAAGGTGGAGAAATATTCCTTCTGTGTTCCCCCTATAAGCCTGTCTCAGTCCTCCACACAGAGTGCAGTCACTGTGCTGGAGTATTATCCACCAGGCTTTCCATATTGCTAGGGAGCTAAATTCATATAATTTAGTAGAGTTTTGCCCCAAAAGATCAGACTGCATCTAACTTCAGAAGTAGCAGTAGATTTCAGTTTGATGATCTGATGCTATCCGTGTCATTATTGATCACAGATGGGTCCTGGATCTGACCTCTGATCCAAGCCGGCAAAGTGAGTGACAGCTCCTGAGCTCAAGCTCCTCCCCTCCCCTTACTTCCTGTTACCCACAATCCTCGGATCTTGTTTGCCACGATCGTGAACGGACACGTTCCTAGCAGCTCAAATTTGCTTATGGTGTAGATAAGTGTTTTGTTTTTCAGTTGCTCCTATAATCTTTTTCTCCCCTTCTCTCTATTTAAAAGTTTTTATTGCTAGTGGTTAGGTTTGTTAGTGGATTCCTCACCCCTCGTTAGTCTGTCCCTGGCGTTAGGGTTTTTCCCACCTTTTTTTCCCTTTTCCTTCTTTCTTCTCCTCCTTTTGGTGTGAGAGTGCTTTATGCATGTGTTTCCTTTATTGTGGGGTATTTTCAGGATGGCCGAGAAATCTTCTGGATTCAGACACTGCTCCTCATGCGCCTGGAAGGTTGCCCCTGGCGACACGCATGAGGAGTGTTTCTACTTTCTAAGAGAGCCCCATTTAGAGATTGAATGCAACATCTGTGCAGGATTCAATCGGAAAGGCTCGCCTAGATTGTAGGAACAAACTTCTCTTGAAAGGTCTGGACAAAGAGGGTCCTGTGGTTTCGGGCGGCCCCTCCAAAGCCACTTTGGATTCTAAGAGGAAAACTTCTTCCTCATGAGAGTCCCCTGCAAAATGCCTCAGGCTGTCGGATCCATGTGCTCCAGGTCCAAGTCCAGCCTCGGGGGCATCGGATCCAGGGTCATCAGCGCTGAAAGCCTTGGATCCCCCTGCCAGATCCGACTCCACTGAAGTTCAGAGGTCCTTGGATCCGACAGGTTCCAGATCCCCCTTGGCTGCGACAACCTCATCGGATCTGGCGGCAGGAAAGCAGGTCTGCTCGGATCCATCCAGGCCTTCCGGTCTGTCAGCTGCTTTGGAGCCTGTCGTTATCATTGACTCCCCAGCCACCTCCAAGCTCTCTGATCCAAGGAGATCTAGCAGGTCCTCTTCCAGGGATCTCAGGCACTCTGGCCACTCTTCACTCTCCTCTCGATCCGTTAGGAGTTTGCTCCCATAGGATATGGATCAGATGATGAGGAGCTTTCTGAAAGTCCAAATGAAACTGGGTCTGCTTTCATACCCTTTCCACTTGCCAAGGGGTGTTTCATCCACCTCAGATCTCCTCTTCTCCTGCCCAACTCCTGGGAGTTCAGTGCCCCAGGATCAGAGCATGTCTAAGGAGAGGCTGTTGGTGTCAGGTGGTGCCCCCACCCCATGCCTCCTGGGTCCCTGGCTGGCTCAACCCACTTGCCTACTGCATTGGCCTTGCCTCTAGCCCGCGATATCCCTGAGGGCCATCGGGGATGGGATCTGGTCTGGAGTTTTGAACCATTCCCTTCCTTTGGGGGCCTCTGACTTGGATAGCTCAGGGCCAATATCGTCCAGAGATGTCGGCACTGTGCCGAGGTCTCCCCTCCCACCCCAGTCCATCTCAGTGGGGAGGAAGGTGGAGCTTCGTCCAGTTTGTCTGCCTTCTGGGCGATAGAGAGGACTGTTTACAGTCGGTTGGCACTCTCTTCCTCAGCTCTGGATTCTACCTGACCTGGTTCTGTATTAGGTAGCGAGCCTGCATCATTGGTCCGGGGTCAGCTCCCCCAGGATCATCTTCAGATGGGCATAACCACCATAAGGGTCCCCTCCTCCTCAGTGTCCTCCCCTGAGCCCATGGTGGTGGACCCCCCAAAAGAGCATGTGCAAGAGGAGGCACCTAAACTCCCCTCAAGAATCTCTAATGGAAGACATGGACTTCGAGGAAGGGGCCGAGTCCCCTAGGCTACTGTCCGAGTAGGTGTCCTTTGGTGACATTCTGGCATTACTAAAAGAATGAGGAGGTAGGTTCCCCCTCCCCATCTTCTGAGAAGTCAGTGTTCCTGAAGGCATTCCGGATGAGCCCCATCTACTTCCTGGGTGTGTCTCCCTGTGGAGGAGTTAGTCCAGCTCATTGCCAGCAGGACATGGAAGGAGCCGGACACAGATAAACCAGTCTGCAAGAGGGCAGATAAGTTCCTTAGCCCCCTTCCAAGGACACACTGTTCTGGAGTAAGGGTATTCTGGTAGATGCTACTGTGGTTGCCACAGCCACCAAGAAAGAGCTCGTGGAGCAGAGCTCTATTGTTCATCTCCCTAACAGGGAGTCTAGGGCGGTTGACCGGTTCGGGAAGCGCATGTATGCCTCAGCTACATTCAGACTGAGGGCTACGAATTATATGGCACACTTTACACGGCTGCAAAGGGATTTGGTCTCAGAACTTTCATTTTCCCTTTCAGAGTTATCTCCAGAGAGCCTGAAGTTGGTTTCTCCCAAGCTATCCATACTCACTTCCCTAGCTAATGCCTTGATGAGGTTGATCTCAAACACTGTCGAGGCCACCTCATGAGTGGTGGGTACAGGCATTGCCATTCTTTGCGGGTTAGCGGACAATTTCAAGGCACCATTTACTAATGCCCCATTCGATGGATCTACTCTATTTGGTCCCTCTGTCAAGGACACTTTAACCTGCAGTGAGCAGGAGAGTAAGACCTTGTCAGCAGTTGGTATCAAGTTTTCTGCTCCCCAACAGTCCTTTTCTAAGACTCAGAGGGGTAGTAAGAAACTATGGTTTCGCAGAACACAGTCTTCCCTCCAGGACGCTTCCACAGGAATCCTCTTCTTCCAGCTGGGGAAGGGGAATTTGATGGCAGACACCGCTCCAGGGACAGAAGGGGTCTGCAGAACCAGGGCTTCCGTGAACCCTTCTCGGAGAAGCTCCTGAAGTGCTTCCCAACTGCCCTACCCTGGAGGCAGTCGGAGGTCATATCTCCTTGCATCACATGACCTGGGCTGCCATTACCTCAGACCAGTGGGTGATAAACATTGTGTCCAGGGGATATTTTATACCCTTTGGTCATGCCCCTCCAATCCAAAATTCACTCACGGACGTCCCACCCCTCCAAAGGGAGTTAGCTGTCTCTCAGAAGGTACAAGATTTACTTCAAAAAAGGGTCATCCAAAGGGTCCCAACAAGACAACAAGGATCCGGTGCTTACTCTCACTTCTTTTTAGTGCCAAAGAGAATAGGGGACCTGCGTCCCATTCTGGACCTCAGCAAACTGAATTTATCAGTCAAGAAGTCGAAGTTACAGATGGTTACTGTTCAGTCCAGTCTTCCACTCCTGCAAAAGGATGACTGGATATGCTTGATAGATTTCAAGGATGCGTACTATCACGTCAAAATAGACAGGTGCTCCAGGAGATTTCTGCGCTTCTGGCTGGGGGCCAATCATGCCCTTCAGTCTCACCTCAGCCCCCGAGTCTTTACAAAATGTATAGCAGTGGTTGCAGACCATCTCCAGCTGCAAGGGTTTCAGGTCTTCCAGTACCTGGAAGATTGGCTCCTCACGGCTCCCACAAAGCATCTTCTCTCACTAGCCACAGACTTCACTCTAAGCCCCTTTCAAGATCTGGGCATTACTGTCAATCTACCAAAATCTCACCTTCCTCCGTGCCAGAGGCTGGAATTCATAGGGGTTCTTCTGGACATGGTGTTGGAGACTGCAGCTCTTTCCTCACACAGAGTAGACACAATCCGGTAGCAAGTTCTTCTCCTCCTGGATCAGGACAGTGTCCTTGCCTTATATCATCCTTCAGGTCCTTGAGTCAATGGTGGCACATATCTAGTTGGTTTCTCTTGCCAGATATCACATGTGAGTACTTCAGTGGACTCTGGCAGTACAATGGTCGGCTCGTCTTTACCTGATGTCTACACCGATTTGAATTTCTGGTGTTTGCAAGCAACACTTGAGCTGGTGGGTCCAGACTGAGGATCTACTACTAGGAAGACCCTTTTGTTTTCTGCAGCCCCAAGCCATGGTGACCGCGGATGCCTCCCTGTTGGGGAGGGAGGGTGGGCATTTCTAGGGAAGGACTGTCCAAGGCACATGGTCCCCCTCTAATACTAAGTTGCACATCAGTGTGCTCGAGATGAGAACAAACCCTACTAATGTTGCAAGCATTCCAGGACTTCCTTCTCAGGACGGTGGCGATTCAGACAACATGACAGTCATCTGGTACATCAGTAAGCAAGGGAGAGACATGATCTTACCCACTGTGCAGAGAGGCCATGAGAGTTTGGAAATGGGTGATGACCTTTGGCCTCTTTCTTCTTGCAATGCTTAACCCCGGCCATTCCAGCATTCTAGCTGACAAGCTGAGCATGTCTGTCCTGAGTCCCCATGAGTGGTCCCTGAAACAGTCGGTGGCAAGTCGGATCTTCAATCTATAGGGATTTCCGTGTTGCGATCTGTTTGCATCTCCAACCAACCACAAGTGCAGCAAATTCTTTGCCTTGATCTCCCCATGGGGGGAGTCGCCCAGGAATGCTCTGATTCATGATTGGCCGCCGGGTCTCCTCTACACCTGTCCCCCAGCACCCCTCATCCCAAAGGTTCTACAGAAAGCCCGTCACCTGAAGGGTTCATCTCAAATTGTCCCCTTTTGGCCTCGTCAGACATGGTTATTCTTCGTGTTTCACTGTTGCAGTCATTACATTTGGATTATCTGCCTGCAGGTAGCCCTCAGCCAGCCTGAATACAAGAGTCTTGGATTCCTGCATTGAATGCTGTCCCTCCTTCCATGACGTCAGGTCTTCAGGGGTCTAAAACATGCAGCTGACGCCATTACATCAGTCTTTCTTGCCATGCGGTGCCAGAAGCAGTTTGCAAGTGCCGGTCGGCCAACTCCTGAAATTTTCGTTTTCGAGTTTCAGAACATAAGTCTACTAAAAAAGCTAAGTATCCTGTTGGGGATCCTTTTTCTTGCTCTTAACCGATGTCAGTAAAAGTTAACAATTGTCTTACCTGTGGAAAGCAAATACCCCACTGTCGATTTTGTGCCTTATTCAACCCCCGAACTATTCAATGTCTGTCTATTTTCACAGCAAATTATTTTGGTACTCTGTTTAACTATCTAGAAATGGCTTCGGTAAGCCAGCCGACTACCGATATTCCAAAAAGAAATCTCATCTGGTACCCTGCCAACAGACTGTATTCCTGGGAGCAAGCTTGAACACAACTTCCCAGATGGCTTACCTCATGCCAGAAAAACAAGTTTATTTGACAGCCTACTTCAAACTACTGGCCAGAAAGACACAGCTATCAGCAAGGAAAATGTTGCAAGCCCTGGGGTTCATGGCCTCTTGCAGTCTACTAATTCCATATGCAAGACTGCATATGAGGAAACTACAATGGTATCTAAAAAGCCTATGGTGTCAACATTCTCAGGACCTGGAATCAATGATTCCTATCATTCCTTGTATAAAGACCGAGTTCCTTTGGTGGGCAGACGCCTGCCACCTCAACAAGGGGCTCCCTTTCAATCAACCCCCTGTCGCACAAACTCTGACTACAGACACATCAGACTATGCATGGGGGGCTCACTTGGCAGGGTAGTGCATTCAGGGCAAATGGAACCTAAGTCAGATGCACCTGCATATCAACCAAAAAGAAATGTTAGCTGTACAGAATTCCATGACAGCCTTCAAGGACCACATCCTTCCAGGAAAATTATTGGTAAAGACAGACAACACCACAGTTATGTGGTACATAAGCAGGGGGGAACCCACTCGTACCCTCTCTGCAGACTAGCCATGGCTCTGTGGAACACAGCCCTGAGCTACCAAGTGCACCTACAAGCTCATTTCCTGCCAGGCAAGCTAAATTCACTGGCAGACGACCTAAGCAGAAATCTCATGGACGCACACGAATGGAAACTGGAACCAAAAATATTCATCCTCTTGAGGAACAAATGGGGGACTCAAGAGATAGACCTGTTTGTCTTCCCCCGAACTACCATTTGGACAAATTCTGCACAAGGACTCCACACACTCAAGCTTGGAAAGTGGATGCCCTGTCCTTCACTTGGGAAAGCCTCTTGGTTTATGCCTTTCCCCCTCTGCCTCTCCTCTTGAAGGTTCTGCTAAAGATCAAAAAGGACAGACCAAGGACAATACTTATTGCACCAGACTGGCCTTGCCAGCACTGGTACTCCCTCTTGCGCAGCATGATTCTGCTGGATCAATTGCACCTACCTCAGACACCTTCCCTGCTGTCCCAGAAATTGGGCCGGATTCTGCATCCTCAGCTTTAAACCCTGAACCTTGCAGCCTGGCTGATTCCTTGAGCTCTCCAATAGCATCCCTCAGTAAGCAGGTACTAGAGGTCATTCTGGAAGCAAGGAGACCTAGTACTAGAAAGTCCTATGCTGAAAAGTGGAAAAGATACTGTTCCTGGAGCCAGGGTATGGGCACTCCTGTGCCCAGTTTACCTCATATTTTTCAGTACTTAACAAAAATGCTTCACAGGGGCCTATCCTTCTTGTCAATTCAAATTCATGCCTCTGCAATTTCAGCACATTATAATACTGAATCACCACTCTTCTCCCACCCCATGTTAAAGCAATTCCTCAGAGGGGCTAAAATTTTAAAATCCCCCAGGCGAGCACCTACTCCAGCCTGGGACCTTAACTTTGTATTGGAAAAGCTCACTTTCCCTCCATTTGAACCAGCTGCAACTGCAAAATTGAAATTCCTTTCTTGGAAAACAGCCTTCCTTCTAGCCATCACTTCAGCAAGAAGAGTGTCTGAATTACAGGCCCTCATGACAGTGGAGCCCTTCATTGTCTTCCATTCAGACAGGGTTTCCCTCAGGGTCAGTCCTTCCTTTATGCCCAAGGTGGTGTCTAGTGTGGCTCTAAATCAGTCCATTCATTTGCCTACCTTTTTTCCTAATCCACAAAACAAAGGAGAACAAATTCTGCACTCTTTGGATGTGCACAGACAACTTAGATTTTATTTGGACAGGACTAAGCCTATCAGAAAATCTGAATAGCTGCTAGTTGGCTTTGCTGCAGGGGTAGAGGGGAAGGCCATTTCAAAGCAAACCATTTCTAAATGGATAGCCCATTGCATTCATTTCTGCTATAAGCACCATGGAAAATCTACCCCACAGGGGATAAGGTCACATTCCACCAGGGCTACATCTACTTCTACAGCCTTTCTCATAGGGGTCCCTACCAAAGACATCCTAGAAGCTGCTACCTGGAGCTCTGTTCATACCTTCACTAAGCATTACCACATGCCTATTTTTTTAAATCCAGAGCTGGATTTGCCTCTGCAGTATTAATAATAGCTGGTCCTAATGCTCTCTAACTTCCTCCTCCTTTCCTTAGCTTTGGGAATCTACCCAAATGTAATGACTGCAACAGTGAAACACGAAGAACATGGTACAGTTGTGTACACTTACCATAAATGTAGATGTTCAAGTGTATTCACTGTTGCAGTCCTGGTTACCCTCCCTCCAGCCCCCTGACTTCTCTTGGCTCTACCTTTCCTTCTTGTTTGGTGCATTTGAGCTTTCTGGTGTATTTGCGCTTTGTTGGAGGTGTAACATAACATATAATTGCTTCCCATTATACGGGCACCTGACATCTGGGGTAAGAAAAACTGATGTAATGGTGTCGGCTGCATGTTTTATACCCCCTGACGACCTGACGTCATGGAAGGAGGGACAGCATCCGACACAGGAATCTAAGACTCTAGTATTCCGACCAGTTGAGGGCTACCTGCAGGCAGATAACCCAAATGTAATGACTGCAACAGTGAATACACTCTAACATCTACATTTATGATAAGTGCACACAACTGTACTTTCTCCCTTCTCTGGTCTCATCTGAAATATCCACCTTGGATATTGGATCCAGTTCAGGATCTCATTTCCCATCCATGGAAACTTCCCCCTCCCGACCTGACGTCCTTGAGGGTGACAGCTTGGTACCTCCAGTTCCACTGATTGTCAGCCAGACCAAGTTGTCTTCCCCAGTGAAGGATATTATTTTAGCTTCTCAAAAGTCTTCCACTAAAAAGGTTTATTCTAGCAAATGGAAAAGGTTTTCCATTTGGGCTTGTCAGAGAGGCATATCTTGTCCTTCCTCTCTTCTTTATTCCAGCAAGGGGCTAGTTTTTCTATGATTAAGGTACAGTTGGCAGCTATCTCCAACTCCCAATTAGACGATAGTTCCATGTTTTCTTACAGACTCTGTAAGGCCTTTCTCAAAGGGGTGTTCTTGCTCAGACCTCCCTTCAAAGACCTGTCTCCTCCTTGGGATCTTATCTTGGTGCTGCAGTCCCTGACACAACCCTCCTTCGAGCCTGCGGCAACTTGTGATATTAGGTTTCTATCTTGGAAGACTGCCTTCTTGGTGGGGATTACCTCTGCCAAGAGGGTTTCTGAGCTCTTTGTATAAAGCCTCCTTTCATGGTTTTTCATAAGGGTAGTGTTTCTCTTGGGACCAGTCCTTCCTTCATTCCAAAGGTGGCTTCAGAACCTAACCTAAATCAGTATATCCAGCTTCCTGTCTTTTGTTCCAACTTCTGTAACAAAGGGGAGTATCAGCTGCACTGCTTGGATGTCCATAAGCAATTATGTCTCTACTTAAAGATGACTGAGGATTTTCGAAAATCGGATCAGGTGTTTGTAGCTTTCTCTCAGGCCAGGAGTGGTAGGGCCATTTCCAAAGTATCCATCTCTCGTTGGATAGTTTCTTGCATAGTTCACATTTATGAGAGCAATCACAGGGACCTTACTAGACCTGTTAAAGCTCATTCTACACAGTCAGTGGCTATGTTCTCGGTGTTCTGAGATGCCATTTGTGCTGCTGCTACTTGGTCAAACCTTCATACCTTTGTAACACATTGCAAGTTGGATTTGGTATCTAGGGGTAGAGCCTCATTTGGTGCTTCTGTGCTGGAGCACGTCCTTCCTTTAGACCTTTCAGGATTTTGGGTAGCTGGGGGACTCTGACCCATTCGTAATCAACAATGACATTGACAGCATCAGATAAAGAGTTATGTACTCACCATAACTTGGAATCTGTGCTATCTGATGTCATTATTCATCATGCTCTCACCCTCCATCCACCTCCTTCTGGTGATCAGGGAGTTCTTGGAGTATTAGCAGATTTGGTCTGCTGTTCTTAGAAGAGAATAGTATCCCCTCCAGGTTAGTTGTCTAGCAAACTTGATCTGAGGATTATGGGTAACAGGAAGTAAGGGGCGGGTAAGAGCTCGAGCTCAAAAGCTGTTGCTGACTTTGCCAGCTTGCATCCGAGGTCAGATCCAGGACCCATCCGTGATAAATAATGACATCGGATAGGACAGTTTCCAGGTTATGGTGAGTACATAACTTTTTTTTTCATGATAGTCCCGTGTTACTTAAGCGTTTAGGAGATGAGAAGGCATACGATTAGACTACAGTGATTTTTTTAAGCCATGCAGCAGATAGTTTCCTTGCATCAGTTTACATAAGGGCTAGATTCAGTATTAAAATCTTTTCTACACGTCACCATTTTCCTCTTTTGTAGAGGCAAAAGTCAGGACTACCCAGTTTTCTTTGTTTTTGTAGTCTGCATAGTAATCTTACATATTTAATCTTTGTATTTAGAAGTCAACATCAGATACAGCATTAAATAATATGTTTCCCTTTTTACTGATAGCTCATACTTATCTTGCAAACTGTGACACTTTGGACTTTAATACTTTTTGCAAGTTAATTGCATGTAAAATTAAGCTACAAAACTTTTTGCATTTACTTTATTGTCTTCATTATGCTTACGCATGTCTATCTCTTTGGGATTTGGGAAACATACACTGATTGAGGATCCCTTTTCCAAAATATGAAACAGCTTGACACACCAGCTGCACACCTCTGGAAGTTAAAATAGTAGAAGCTCACCTGCTTGACTTTGATAGAAGTATACATGACTTGTAGAACAGAAACATACAAAATGATAATTCTTCCCCACTTTCTAAATCTGGCCCATTCTGTTTCCTTCCCTTCCATCCATTTATCCATCCATACCCCCCTTTTTCCCATTTTTGTATGTGGGGGTCAGGATGTCACATTAACAGTGCCAGTCATCTAGAGTCAGTGTTTAGAATGCCGGCTAGGTAGTCTTGCTGAGGGTTTCCTCCCCATTTCATAAACTAGTATAGATGACAACTTCCAAGCAGGAATGAAGTCTAAGCTTCAAAAGACTTCCACTGGCACTTTTTATTTCTATTGAGTGAAGGTTGTTCTATATATTTCTCAACTGTGTGAACACATGGATATCTCTGGCATCAGATTATCTGTCATGGACTAGGCATTTTCATATTATGCCCTGTGAGGAAATCAAGAGATAGTACACTACCCATTTGTATTCCGGAGGTCATCAGAAACATAACCAAATATAAAACCACTGAAATTTATTGCAGTATGAATTCCTTTTTATTTTTTCAGCAGCGTTTAGCTGTTAATGTGACTAACGGCCATCATTATTGGGTGGGGACTTCCTCTTTTGAGCCACCATAATTTTAACCATTAGACAAACCTGATTATAACAGCTTGAATGTAAAATACTAAGGGAGTTGAGCCCTTTCAGTCATGTTGCTTTCCTAGACTGAGAGGCATGCAAGTAGCTTATTTCTGTGAGAAAATAAAGGAGGAGATAAATTCCTTTCAGCTTCTTGAGTTCAGCATTGTAAAAGAAATGTCCACAGTTCTTGGTCAGCTAAAGGTCTCATATATTGTTTGTCTTCTTTCGGCTGCTCCCGTCAATGGTCGCTACAGCAGATCAACAGTTTCCATTTCTTCCTGTCCACTGCATCTTGCTCTGCCACACCAACCACCTGCATGTCCTCTCTTACCACATCCATAAAACTTATCTTAGGCCTTCCTCTTTTCCTGTTGGCAGCTTCATCCTTAGCATCTTTTTCCCAATATACTCTGCATCCCTCCTCAGCACATGTCCAAACCAACGTAATCTTGCCTCTCTGGCTTTGTCTCCAAACCTTCCAACCTGGGCTGACCCCCTAATATACTTATTCCTAATCCTGTCCATCCTCGTCACACCCAGTGCAAATCTTAACATCTTCAGCTCTGCCACGTCAAGCTCTGACGCCTGCCTTTTTGTCAGTGCCACTGTTTCCTACCCAGATAACATAGGTGGTCTCACTACCCTCATGTAGACCTTCCCTTTCACTCTTACTGGTACTTGTCTGTCACAAATCACTCCTGACTCTCTTCTCCACCCACTCCATCCTCCTGCCTGTACTCTCTTCTTCACCTCTCTTTCACACTCACCATTACTCTGAACTGTTGATTCCAAGTATTTAAACTCATCCACCTTTGCCACCTATACTCCCTGCATCCTCACCATTCCTCTATCCTTCCTCTCATTCACACACAAATATTCTGTCTTAGTTCTGCTGACCTTCATTCCTCTTCTCTCTAGAGCATATCTCCACCTCTCCAGGGTCTCCTCCACCTGTTCTCTACTCTCACTACAGATCACAATGTCATCTGTAAACATCATAGTCCACTGGGACTCCTGTCTGATCTCGTCTGTCAACCTGTCCATCACCATTACAAATAAAAAAGGGCTCAGAGTTGATCCTTGATGTAATCCCACCTTCACCTTAAACGCATCCATCACTCCCACCGCAGACTTCACTGCAGTCACACTACCCTTGTACATATCTTGTAGCACTCTTACATACTTCTCTAACACTCCTGACTTCCTCATACAATACCACAACTCCTCTCTAGGCACCCTGTCATATGGTTTCTCTAAATCCACAAAGACACCTTCTCTGTACTTCTCCATCAACACTCTAAAAGCAAACATCACATCTGTAGTGCTCTTTTCTGGCATGAAACCATACTGTTGATCACTAATCATCACCTCCCTTCTTAACCTAGCTTCCACTACTCTTTTCCATAACGTCATGCTGTGACTGATCAATTTAATCTCTCTGTAGTTAGTACAGCTCTGCACATCACCCTTATTATTAAAAATCGGTACCAAAACACTTTTTCTCCATTCCTCAGGCATCCTCTCACTTTCCAAGATTTCATTAAACAATCTAGTTAAAAACTCCCTGCCATTTCACCTAAACACCTCCATGCTTCCACAGGTATGTCATCTGGACCAACAGCCTTTCTGTTCTTCATCCTCTTCATAGCTATCCTTACTTCCTCCTTGCTAATCCACTGCACTTCATGGTTCACTATCCGCACATCATCCAGCCTTCTCTCCCTCTCATTCTTTTCATTCATCAGCCCCTCAAAGTACTCTTTCCATCTGCTCAAGACACTCTCCTCGCTTGTGAGTATGTTTCCCTCATTATCCTTTATCACTCTTACCTGCTGCACATCTTTACTAGCTCGGTCCCTCTGTCTAGCCAATCGGTACAGGTCCTTTTCTCCCTTCTTAGTGTCTAACATTTTATACAGCTCGTCATACGCCTTCTCCTTGGCCTTCGCCACCTCTCTCTGCCATGCACCTCATCTCCTTATACTCTTGTCTACTTTCTTCATCTCTCTGACAATCCCACTTCTTCTTTGCCAGCCACTTTCTCTGTATACTCTCCTGTACTTCTTCATTCCACTACCAGGTCTCCTTGTCCTCCTTCCTCTTTCCAGATGTCACACCAAGCACCTTTCTAGCCATCTCTCTTACTAGCTCTGCTGTAGTTACCCAGCTATTCGGTATCTCTTCACTGCCACCCAGTGCCTGTCTTAACTCTTCCCTGAACACCACCTCACAATTACCCTTTTTCCACCATTTGATCTTTGGTGCTGCCCTCACACTCATCTTCCTCTTCTTGATCACCAATGTCATCATACAAACCACCATCCTGTGCTGCCTTACTACACTTTCCCCTGCCACTACTTTACAGTCTCCAATCTCCTTTAGACTGGCCCTTCTACATAACATATAATCCACCTTTGTGCATTTTCCTCCACTCTTGTATGTCACCCTATGCTCCTGCCTCTTGTTAAAATACGTGTTCATCACAGCCATGTCCATCCTTTTCTCAAAATCCACAACCATCTGACCTTCTGCATTCCTTTGCTTAACACCATACCTTCTCATCACTTCCTCATCCCCTCTGTTCCCTTCATCAACATGCCCATTGAAATCTGCTCCAATCACCAGTCTCTCACCCTTGGGTACAGTCATCACCACTTCATCCAACTCACTCTAAAATGTTTCTTTCTCATCCATTGCACACCCAACTTGTGGAGCATATGCACTAACAACATTCATCATTACACCATCAATTTCCAGCTTCATAAACATCACTCTATCCAACACTCTCTTCACCTCCAAAACACTCTTAGCATACTGTTCCTTCAGAATAATGCCTACGCCATTTCTCCTGCCATCCACACCATGATAAAACAATTTGAATCCATCTCCGATACACCTAGCCTTGCTCCCCTTCCATCTTGTCTGTAGCACACACAATATACTAACCTTCCTTTGGTCCATCATATCAGCTAGCTGTCTCCCTATACCAGTCATACTGCCAACATTCAAAGTTCCAACCCTCACTATCACAGTCCTAGCCTTTACCTGCCTTCAGCCTCTTCTCCTCCTTCAGCCAACAGTAGCCCAATTTCCACAAGCTCCCTGTTGGCCAACAGTACTGGTGGTGGTCATTGTTAACCCAGGCCTCGACCGATCCAGTATGTATATGTGTACTGTTGTCTGCATGTATGATTTGGTAAAATTTTACGCCGGATGCCCTTCCTGACGCAACCCTCCCCATTTATCCGGGCTTGGGACCAGCACAAAGAAATGTACTGGCTTGTGCATCCCCAGTGGCTGGGTTGTCTCGTATATTATTTGTATGGCTTATTAATGCCAGTTTTTGAAATTGCCTAAATAATGTAGTAAATGAATCCACAAGATGTTCAGCTCCTTGCTCTTTAATCCACTAGAAGACTGCTAACTTCTCTGCCCCAGATGGAAGTTTTTCTGTTGGCACTGCATGCACAGGTAACATTTTATGTTTGGTAGGTTTTGGCACTGCAAGCGTAGATAATGTTTCAACTTTAGTTTGTTGTGGCACTGTGAATCTGGGGGATACATAGAATGTACAGCCACATTATTTTTGTATGGACCCCTACTTTTCTTACTATGGTACTTTAAAACAGGTTTTAAACTCTTCCTTCTTTTAGTGTAATAGACAAGAACATAGTTACATGGGGGTGTAAAACCAACCGATCTTTCTTCCACAAGAGCTGGCTGTGTACAGCAGATTGAAACAGTCAGAAATGTATTCCATTACTTATCCAAACTAGTTTGTCTCAACATTGAATGAAAGGACAACAGTTGATGCCTTAACCTTTTACACAAGTTACTGGCTTTGACTTCTCCACACCTACTTAGAGTAAATAGTTACTGGATTCCTGATTTGCTATTCATGGCTGTGAGTCGCAGTAACTGTCCTTGCACTTTCATAGGTTCATACTAGGCTATCTGCCCTGGGGCAATTATAAGCCTAGCCCGATTCTGTATGGCTTACGCCACCCCCTGATTTGAGTATACTGTGCCCTTTTTAAGGTTTAGTTTACTGTGCCTCTGTCTAATAGTGACACAGGAGTAATCCCTGGGACAAACCTATGATCCCCCATCCACCTATCGAGATTCTTCTTGAAGAGATTCAGTGAGGTGCTCTGCCTCACATGAACTGGAATTCTATTCCAGAGCGAAGGGAGCCTCTGGGTTATGAACCTGTCCCTCCAGCAAGTTCTATTTATTTCTGTGCTGAGGTTCAAGTCCCTCAGCTGTGGCTCTAAGGGATTTAGATTTACTGAGGTGGAGCATGTCCATTAATTCTGGATTTGACATAGCTTTGTATGTCAGGCATAGATCACCTCGAAGTAGGCGGTATGCAACTGAGTAGAGCTGGAGTTTTTTTAACCGAGCAGCATATGGCATCTGTTTGAGACCCTTGATCCTCTTGGTGAGATACTTTTGGGGTCTTTCTAATTGCTGCAGGTGTCGGGTAAGGTACATCCCAAAAGGGGCATTGTATTCTATGATGGGCCTGATGAGGGATGAATAAAGGGGCACAATTACCTCTCTTGATCTAGATGTGAAACCCTTCGTGATGAGGTGGGCTATGTAGAAGGTCTTTCTAACCACTTTGGCAATGTGGTTTTCAAAGGAGAGATTGCTATCAACTTGGGTCCCCAGGTCCCTAATAACTTTCTCTGTACTTAATGGGTTTCCACCTATGTGGTAATTTGTGGGCACATTGTTTTTGCCAAAGGGTATGACTATACATTTTTTGGCATTTAGCTTTAAACCATGGCGCTGGCACCAGTTATCTGTCTCTTTGAGACCTTTTTGAAGGATGTTTGTGTCAGCTGGAGAGTCGATTATGGCACCCAGTTTGCAGTCGTCTGCAAACTTGGTGAGCCATAGTCCTCCCACGTTTGCCTGTACCTCTGAAAAGTATATACCGAACAAGAGTGGTCCCAGGACAGAACCCTGTGGGACGCCACTTGTGACCGGTTTCGAGTCTGACATGGCTCCAGCAACTCTCACTCTGTGGGCTCTGTCTTTGAGACAGTTTGCGACCCATCTTGTGACATAGGGGTTTATATTTAAGCTGGATAGCTTATCTATGATGCCCGAGTGGAGTATTGTGTCAAATGCCTTTGCAAGGTCCAGATAGGCTGTGTGTGGACTACCTTCCCTTCATCTATGGCTTTGATGACTGTTTCGAAGAAGTCAACCAGGTTCAAAAGGCAGGATCTGCCCTTGACAAAGCCGAACTGGGTAGGATCTAGTTTCTGTAGGTCCCCAATGTCTTTGTTTATGAGCTCCATGATGATCCTCTTCATAGCCTTGCAGACTAAGCTAGTCAGGCTTATGGGGCGATAGTTTCCAGGGTCCGTAGAGGCTCCACCTTTGTGGAGTGGGACCACTGTTGCTGTACGCCATTCTGTGGGCACATATCCTGTAGTGAGGCTGAGATTGTATAGCTGTTTTATTTGAGGGATTAGTTCCTCTTGGAGTTCATGTAGGACGCAACCTGGGACGCCATCTGGTCCCATGGAAGCAGTGTTTTTTGCTTTGGAGAGGGCAGCCTTCACCTGAGCATCAGAGATGTTTGGGAGGCAGCCCTCTGCCGGGATAGATACTTGCTCTTTGGGAGTTTGGACTGAACCTGTCTGCCAGGATGTTGGCGATGTCTGTGGGCTCAGTGTATTTTTTGTCGTTTAGAATCAGCTCAGAACAGGTCTGGGAGTTGCATCCCAGGTTCCTAACATAACTGAAAAAGCCTTATGATTGTCTTTGGTGTCCTGTGCAATTTTTCTCTCGAAGCTGGCCTTGGAGGATTTTATGAGGGATCATAATTTTTTGCTAGTACTGTTCAGAGATACCTTCCCTATTAGGGATTTTGCTCTATCATGTAGTAGCTTCCTCCTTCTGTTGTACAGTTTATTTATGGCAGGGGTCCACCAGACTGGACGCCTGCCTTTGGATGATTGGGTCTTGGTTTTGTTTGGGATAGCATGATCCATGCATTCCTGGAGATGTCCGTAGAATGCGTTTATATAGGATTCTGCAGTTTGGGCCATAGTTTCTACTGGCCCTGGGGCCTTGAAGGATTCCACTTCGGTTTTGAGAAGTGAGAAGTTCGCTTTTGAGAAGTTTTTCACTGTGGTTTTCTGGGCTGGGGGTGGGTCGGGATGTGGACATCCAGTAAAATTAATTTATGGTCTGATCTTACCAATGAGGGATATACTTCTGGTGTGGAGCATAGAGTCCCCATGTTGGTAATGATCAGGTCTAGTATGTTGTCCCCTCTTGTGGGAGTGGTGACTAGTTGTTCCATAGCATTTGAGTTTATAATTTCAAGGAACCTTTGGGCTAAGGTGCTGGGGCTTGAGTAGTGCTCCCAGTCAATGTTTGGGTAGTTGAAGTCGCCCAATATAATGGTGTTCGGAGAGATCTTCATGTTCTCCAATGTTTTCAGGAAAGCCGAGTGGGATTCCTGACTTTGAGAGGGTGGTCTGTAGGATGCTATAAACTGAAAAGCAGTCTTGCCCACTGTTAGTTGCACATGGATGGTTGCAATGCCACTAACCTGGAGGTGTGGATATCCTTGATAAATATGGAAACTCCCCCTCCTTTTGTGGTTCGGTCCGGGTTTTGGGGCCGAAAAGCATGATATGAGGTATAGCCTGGTAGTGCTGGGGTGCTCTCTGGAGCCTTGAACCAGGTTTCTGTCACTGCACAGATATCGATGTTCTACATACTGAGGAGAGCTTCGAGTGCGTGCATCTTGAGGATAAGACTTCTGACGTTAAGCAGCATTACCCTTAGTTTCTTGTTCCTTGTGCTGTCTATGGGGGTGGGTTTGTCTTTTGAGCCTTGCCTAAAAAAGGCACTGTGGGGGTGGCAAGAGCCTTTGCCAATATCCGAAAGCCCAGTGGTGACAGGTGCAAGCCGTCCCTAGCGAAGCAACGTGGCTTGTCAAGCATGTCATCCCAGGCTGACAGACACTGGATCCCCTTTGAATGACGCCAAAATATTAGCCAATTGTTAAAATCGATCATTTTGTCTTTGTACTGTGGCATCATTCTAGGTGAGGGTAAGATGCTGCTCAAGGTCAGGGTCATACCAGCCTGGGCTACATGATCAGAGAGCTCCTCTGTCTCTTTTCATGTAGTCCAGGGAGGTACGTCTCAGGTCATTCACACCAGCATGTACAATGACTGAGTCATATTTGTATTTGCTTTGGAGTGACCTGAGTGCTTGCTATGTGGCGGATCCTAGCACCCGACAGGCAGCTCACTGTGACCTTCTCTTTATTCAGCCTGGTGAGCGGGACGCCAGTGTGTCTGACAATAGAGTCACCTATTACAAGAGTATCAGGTGTGTTATTCAGCCTTAAGGGCTGTGGCTGCTTGGCACACTGACTTTGTGGGCTATGTGTTGTGCGTGTTTTGTTTTGAGGTAGCGTTTGCTTGGATGTCTGCTTTGGAGGTCTCTGTTGCTTAGGTAGATTTTTATTTAGAGCCTCCGAGTATGTTTTTGTGTATTTATGTGTTTGGTTCGCTGATGTGCTGGGACTATGTGATACTGGAATTGTGTTGTGTGAGGTTACCTTTTCCTCCTGACTGGTTACACCAGTTTTGAGATGAGAGAGCTCAGCCTCCAGTTTGGCTAAATAGTTGCATCTCTCACATATATTTGAACCTGTTTGGAGGAGGAGAGGGTTGTCCGTGTACATGAGACAGTTGTAACATTGCCTCAAAATTCCCAGATTCACCAGCTGGACTGGTGTGGAAACCATTGACTGACCTTTGGACATGCTAGAGTAATATAGGGAAACTGAATTTAAGATGGACCAATAGAGGACAGGGTAATTGTAGAGAGTATAAGAGTAAGTAGTGCTTATGGTTTAATAGTGCTAACTTGTAGGATTACTTAATTGGACCAGTGAAGGGACTTAGAATGAGAATATGGTGTTTAAATTGAGAGATAGAGCAGTTCTAAGGGAAAAAGTGAAGAGCAGACTTTGTGGAGCTAGGAATAATTTAAACCCAACTAGGCGGCGCTGCCTGCTATTGCGCTATGCACAGAAACGCGCAAAACCGCGCAAAAGAGGGTTTTAAGAGAGGAAGATGAAGGAGTTTGGAATTGACCCAAAATGGCCACTAAAACTACAGGTAACCACTCCCACAGGGGCAGGCAGGCTGCTCAATGTTTTTCACTGCCACTGATCAACAGAGAGACTTCCCTTTAGCCCAAGCAAAAAATGGCCTCCAAGAAACTTACAAACAATTCAAGAACAGCAAGCCTGTAACTGAACTTTTTTAAATCTCAGAAAAGTGGGAAAAAAGCAAGATTTTTTTGTTTTTTTCAGAGATGGCAGAGGTTCACAAGTATCAACAAGTTATAACAGTGCAGTAAATGACCCCACACAAGAGTGCTAGGCCAAAGACAGATAAAATGCAAGTTTTGAGAAAAAAACGATTTTAAAAATAAGTGCAAACAGGAAATTCAGTAAACATCTCTAGGTTGTGCTCTAAATACAGTTACTAATGCAGAAATCAAGTTTAACAAGCCAGAAAATGCTCAAAATAGGCGGCTATGCAGAAAAACTTAGCAAATAAACAGGAAAAATACTTAAAATCTCAAAAGTGGCTCCTTTCTTCTCTTAGTGTTTTCTCTACTTGGTGGGTGCTTCACCAACAGCCAACAAGCCTGAAAAGATCCCTTTAATTGTAAGGTTTGATTTCAAATACTTTGCACTGATGATCTGACGTTTCTGGTATAAGCAAGTTGCACCTATGGTTTCTCAGACAGTAATGTATTTAATGTGGTTATTGTATATATGTTAATCTTATGCGTGCATAGTTTGCAAACTAAACAGCTCTCTTTTTTTGTCCCCTTTTGCTTACACCTCCCTTCATTACTTGTTCAGTTTTCATGGTCATTTAACAATTTAGTTTGTCTAGTAACAGGTAAAAATGACAAAAATGCTCTTTTTCTATGTACACAAAAGGTAACTGACTAAACAGGATTTTTTTTGCGGTTTCAGGTCAATGGCACAAAAATGAAATTGTATGGTCGTAATACCTTTGTTGTAACAGTTGATGCTTGTACGGGTAAAATTGCTGGAAACAGGACTTTTCTAACCAAAGACACTGCTCTTATAGTTGAATACTTGACCACTGGAATCCCACATAAGTAAGCATTCTTTTATTTGTTGCTGTAATTGGTAAAGTTCCTTGTTTTTCATGCATTGATAATAAATGGGATAAAAAGAGATAAACAGCACTAGTGTTCTCACCTCATTGATCATGTTTTCAACTAAGGTACAGTGACTGTATTGCATTCTTGCACTATTTTTTCTTATTAGATTTTCTGCAGCTTTAGGATTTTGAAATCACTAAATAATACAATACCCTTAGGTTTGTTGTCAGATTGTGTTTCAAATACTGGATAGCAGAAGGGGCATAAGCAGGTGCATGCTTAGAAAGAATTGCCCATCTGTTAGGAGACAAGCTTTGCATCACTGAGGGACATTCATGGTCTACTGAGATGCAGATTAATGCTTTACACGTCAGCAATGCATGGGTCAGAGAAAAGACTGTGAGGAAGATGAGTGTGAGACTGGCATGGGGAGGGAACCAAAGGAAAGGCAGACTCTGCACCAGGGAGATGTATGTTGTACTGTATGCCCAAGAAACAGAAGGCAGGAGTCTGGGCATGGAAGAAAGATAAGCTGTGTGGTGTCCAACACAGCTGGGTGCAGGCTTCTCAGGTAGGGGATAGCGGCAGTCTGATGCTCAGAGATATGTTTAGATATAGAGCACTTCACTGAGCTTCAAGGCAAAGTGTCCAGGTATGTTTGGTGTGGGCTTCCTACATGCCTGCAGTAAAGATATGCACACCATGTGCCAGCATACTCCTGCATTAGTGTCAGGCACACATCATAGATTCTACAGACACATTCTTGGATGTGCCAAAAATAAGGAGCTAGGGCTCAGTGGTCAAGTGTGACATGTTTAACCATGCTTAGGGTGGCATACAGTAGGCCATGGTCACAAATTATTGAGCTAGGTGTGCACTTTTTGTGCATTGGGAAAGGTGTTGCACAGTTCATAGCACTGAAAGCATGGAACATAGTATGGCACTGTGGGCTTATCATATGGGGAGAGAGAAACAGATGTGCAAACACACACACACACACACACACGCGCTGGTAACACTGTATTTGTTTTTCATCAAGGCATTCCACTTGCAGAGGGTCCTCCTCTGATAGTGAATTTTCAGAAGTTGGTTATTGGAATATCCATTTCTATAAAAGTTCCACACATTTGCTGTTAACCAGTGATTCTGTAAGAGAACACAAGCTCTCCTTCCTCAATTTTTTCACTCCAGTAGGTCTATAGATTGTTCCTGACACTTACTGTGTTGTACATGTAAAGAGAATTTTGAATGAGTCATCATAATTTTGGAAAAATCTTCAAAGCTGGTGTTTTGACTTTGTAGTTGTAATCAGAAAATTGCTAACTGCGATAGGCATCCTTATTTCTGTTTCCTTGTTTCATTACCATAATCTGTGGTCCTGCAACTTCACAAGAATGTCACAGAGATTACTCCTTTCATCCTTTAAGGGGTTTCAAGCCCACCTTTAAATGTCGCTTTAATGGAAAGTATTGCAGGCACTATGCTATGGTAAGGGCCTAGAAAAGGAAGCATCACTTTCTATCATCAGTTCGGTTGTAGCTTGTAATTCACTACCTGAGATGCCAGTGAGGTGTTTCCAAGTTTTTTCAATAAATACTTCAGCCACAGTCCCCAGAGCATTTTTTTTCACTTGAAACCCTGACACTGATACTAATGGCTCGTTCACTAAGCATTTCAAAGAATGGTTATTGAAAGAGTCTTGAGAGTTTTCCTTTATTTTCATAGACTGCCATGGCTATAATATCTTCAGAACTATTGGCAGGGTCCTTAGCTTTCATAGTGTTTTTCATGATATGTCCTAGGTGTACTTTTCAAGCATTTGAATCTGCCAATAACTCAGTTTAGAGTAGTTACTTTGGTACTACTTACAATGAAAGGGCATTAAAAGGTGCATGGAGACCTCATGAGACAACCCATTTGTTGCTGCATAAGGTAGAGGTACAGAATGTTTTCCTTCCAAGAGATTTGCCTTTTCTCACCAAACATCCAACTGGTACCTCTATGGAATGTCATTGCCAGTTGGTGCAAGACTGACGGGAATTCCCAGGGCAGCTCATGGATTTATTTGTGGGCTGTAATTTATAGGATCACATGATGGTGGTAGGAGTATTCTCAGCCTTCACTTCAGGATTATAGTTACCATCTCTCTAGGGCATTTGGTATTGCTTCTCTTTTTCCTGAAGGAGCTGGTGCCAGTCATGTATACTGCTGTTTATAAGCCTTCCAACTAAAGCCTGCTGACTGCCAGTATTAGTCTTGCAGGCAGCAAATTAACTGATAAGTAGAGCATTTCTATCTACCTTCAAAGCTATTTCTGACTGTAGGCTTCAGACATTCATTCAAAGCTTGACCATGTGGTTTTGAACATGGTGTATATTAACCAGCACTGCTTTGAGCAAGAAGTTAAGATACTGCTGAAAGAGCTGAAAGAGTACATTAGTTTACTGTAGTCTGTGCTTCAACTCTGTCACTCAAAAAAGCGTTTTATTTTTTTGTTCGAATACGTCCCTAAAGTACATGTCTGTAAGGAGTCCATAATAGAGAAACAGCAGCAAGCTAGAAACCCAGATCCCCACCTTCTTAGAAAAGGCACCCTTTTCCTCTAGCATCTGGACAGATATTAGATAATTTGCCATGCCACTTCCAAATGTATTCAGGAGAGCCTAGGTGAAGGTGCTAACTCTGTCTGGCAGTTTGTACAACCATAATGTAATATGTATGAAAGATTCATCCTTTCAAATGGGGCAGACACTGAAGTTCCGACCTCAGCATCTCTGCTGAGCCTTCTGTTGGCATGCCTGAATCTGTGACAAATGGCTTCAGGTGGAAATTTTAATGTGGGTCATCTTCCTGCCCATAAGAATGTTGAACCTCAGTTTCATCTTGCATTGGGAGAATTTAAACAATTCTTAGTCTTTTGGAAATTCAGAATGCTGATTATATTGTTTTTGCTGTCAGTGTTGAGCAGCTTAGACTAATTCTGCTTCCTGGCTATGCCGGCCACATGCATAATGTCTTGGTTCATCCTGCTTCTTGCATACTTTTCACATGTAGAGTGGATGATTAGAATTTTCTGTTTTAGCCATTGCCTCTGGATTGTCATTGATGCTGCATGTGTTTACCAAATACCTGAGCACCACTCTGGCTGATGTGAGAAGCATGGAGTATTCATAAAGCTGCACCTGGATGACTTGATGGTTACCTCATGGACAGAGGAGATAGTGTTCAGTTTCCATTGGGCTCTGGATCTTTTTCTTCAGTTGAATGTTATCAAGAGTCTCCTAAAATAGTCTCCAATTCTGGCCCACAGGATTTCATTCCTTGGAATAGTCATTGATTCTTTCAGTGGCAAAGATAATTTATCATTGGGTAGGATACATTTATTGTTTAATCACATTTACTGTATCTGTGTTTTTTCCCTGATTCTAAAACTTGCCATGAATGCCATCCCATAACTCTGACCACTTAAGTTGGTGGTAGTTGTAGCAGGTGCTCCAGCCAGTCTTCACATCATAAAATCAAAGTGGCCCTTCAAATGTCAGTGAAAAATGCATTTTATTGTCTTGGACAATCCTTTCAGGGTCTCAGCTGGTTAAAAAGATGGCTTGGTAGCAGGCACTAACCTACCTCAAAAGAAGCATATCTTTTTTTTTTTCAGTGCTTTTAGATCAAGTCATTGTAGATCTCTCTTTCTCTTTATGTAGAACTCATTTCCAGTATTGTAGAAGGCATAGCAGGCAGTCCACCTTGAAACATAAGATTCATATAAATGTTGTCAATATCATATGTCTGGGAGGAGCATTTCACCAACATCAGTAACTGCTGCATTTGCCTTTTTAGTCTTTTACTGTGTGCAAGTTTTCCCATTACTATCTGCACTGCTTAGCAGGCTTCTTCATTAGTTTCGTCATTAAGTGCCACTGGCATCAGTTTTGTGCCATCAACCCTCAAATCTCCAGTCATAACAATGTGCTCTTTATTTCTTTTTACTTCTGAGACAGTTAAATGCTAGTTTTTTCTCATTTCTTTGCATTAACAAATGTACAGTTTTGGTGCTGGACAGGTTGACAGACTAGATCAGACAGGAGTCCCCGTGGACTATGATGTTTGCAGATGACATTGTGATCTATAGTGAGAGTAGGTAACAGGTGGAGGAGACCCTGGAGAGGTGGAGATATGCTCTAGAGAGAAGAGGAATGAAGGTCAGCAGGACTAAGAATATATGTGTGTGAATGAGAGGGAGGATAGAGGAATGGTGAGGATGCAGGGAGTAGAGGTGGTGAAAGTGGATGAGTTTATATACTTGGGATCAACAGTTCAGAGTAATGGTGAGTGTGGAAGATAGGTGAAGAAGAGAGTACAGGCAGGATGGAGTGGGTGGAGAAGAGTGTCAGAAGTGATTTGTGACAGACTAGTACCAGTATGAGTGAAAGGGAAGATCTACAAGAGGGTAGTGAGACCAGCTATGTTATATGGGTTGGAGACAGTGGCATTGACAAAAAGGCAGGAGTCAGAGCTTGACGTGGCAGAGTTGAAGATGTTAAGATTTGCACTGGGTGTGATGAGGATGGACAGGATTAGGAATAAGTATATTAGAGGGTCAGCCCAGGTTAGAAGGTTTGGAGACAAAGCCAGAGAGGCAAGATTACGTTTGTTTGGACATGCGCTGAGGAGGGATGCAGAGTATATTGGAAAAAAAGATGCCAAGGAGGAAGCTGCCAGGTAACAGGAAAAGAGGAAGGCCTAAGATAAGGTTTATGGATGTGGTGAGAGAGGACATGCAGGTGGTTGGTGTGACAGAGCAAGATGCAGAGGACAGGAAGAAATGAAAACAGTTGATCTGCTGTGGCGACCCCTACTGGGAGCAGCCGAAAGAAGAACAACAAAAGTACAGTTTTGTGTGTGGCGTTATTAGTATTTTTTTTACATTTAATCCTAATCAGTTATTTGTTAACCGAGTAGGTGAACTGTCCAACCAGGGTTGCCAGACATCACTATTTGAGTGGGATTGTCTCGTGATCAGCAGCCCGATCCTGAGTCATGCACTGCCGGTTTAAATCCCGGCGAAACAGCTCTCTGCTTTTTTTTTTATTGGCCCGTATACCGGCATATGGGCCAATCAAAAATCGCTAAATACGGAGCTGCTGGTGTTTAATGTGGAACATCAGGCAGTTCCGCATTAAACATAGCTCCGTTTTTCGAATTTTTTTTTATATAGGCCAATCAAAAATTGGTAAACACGGAGTTACTTGTGTTTAATGCAGAACTGCTTGTTGATCTGTATTAAACAGAATTAGCTTTGTGTTTAAAGACCTTTTTTTTTTTGGGCCTCACTTTGTCCCTTCACGGCCTGTTTGAAATCTGGCAACCCTGTGTCCAACTAACCTTTTTTCAGTTACAAATTTCTTCGTAATTATTTTCTAATATCTTCATCCAAATTATATTTTGCTAAAACTGTTCCATTTTCTTATCACATTTAATTTAAGGATGCATTCCTTTGCAGAGTAAGTGCTTTATGCCTTTCTCAGAAAACAGTTTTAACTTGAGTATCCCTACCCCCCCAGCAAAAGAGTTAATTCTTCATGTCATGGGGTGAACATGCTCTTGTAAACTGTGTCCTTTGAAAAAGCTTTCAGTCCAAATAATCTAAAAGCTATGGAAGCTTTCCTACTTATTATGGAAAAGATTAAAAGAAATAAAGGTTGACCACAAGAAGAAAAGTTGGTGAGGAAAGAAAAATCAGTAAAAATAAATAAGTCTTCAAGAGATAAAGAGCAAGTCTTAAGAAAGTAGCTATAATTAAAAATCCATTGAGATAAAAGCATGAGAAAAAAAATATCATTCAGGATGCTGTCATTTGGGAGATCATAATTTTAATTGTGAAAAAATATCCCACACTTTATCTGTCCTTGTTGATCAGATATTCTAAACCTATTTCTGTTCCTGTTGTAGATGTAATAGACTGCTGAAAGTCATCTGATGTTCATGTGTCCTTACCAGTTATATAGCATGGTGATGAGCAGCAAGTTAAGTGAGTTTTATTTACAGGAATAATTTACACCACGACCCAAGCCATGTGACCTTGACCTTCAACCTTTCTGCCTCTAGTAACACCTCCAGGAGAAAACAAAAATGTTTTTCTTCAGGAATTTAAGTAGAAGCTCTGTAGGACTGTGGGTAAACTGCTTCTTATTAAGGGATAGTGGCATTCTGAAGAAGTACTGTAATCTGGGGGAGACTCTCAAAAGAAGAAATGCTATGACTGTTTTAACCCTGAGCTACTCCCACAAGCCAGTCACTGAATTTCCTGCTGTAGAAAGTATGACAAATTGTACAGACTGCTGTAAGAGAAAACTAGACCTGTGTAGGAACTGTAAGGTAACCCCTGGTCTGGTAGGTCTATGGAGTTATTTCACCTTCAGTACTCTGCCATTAGACAGACTTTAGAATCCTTGACAGATGTGGCAAAAAAGTAAATAATTTAGAAGCCATTGAGAGATTAAATCTGTTTCACTTAAATATGTACTATCTGTCCCATCCTGGAGTAGATATGCTTAGTTTTTATACACTGCCAGATAGCTATTAGCAGTGCAGAGGAAAACTGCTGAAATTTACTGATACTACATAATAGGGTGTGGAGGCAACCCCTTTGCAATTGTTTTTACTGATTTTGAGTTAACATTTATTGATGTAAAAAATCTAACTTGTTTAGTGTGATGTGACTAAACATAAGCTTTTAAATAACTCTAAAATTTAAAATTTCCATACCCAGTTGTACTGCAGAGGAGAATACTTCTACTCAAATGATTCTGTGAAATCTTTATCAAAAATAAATTTCTACTCTAATCATTTTAGAACTGCCAGAAGTTAAGACTGCATTAGCACTTTTGCTGGTACCTATGTTGGTGTCGCCTTTCAGCATGATTAACCTGGGATTTTCTTTGATGGATGAACTTACTGTGGCTTCTCTGTGCCCAACTAGTCTTGTTACTTTTATTGTTTAGCCTTCCTTTGGAATAAAATCTTTGCTGAGTCATATTTTAAACCTGTACAAGGAGGCTGTGGTGTAGGGTGGTGCAGCGGTTAGTGTTGCCACCTCACAGCAAGAGGTTCTCTGGTTCGATCCTCGGCTGGGGTGCCTTCTGTGCAGAGTCTGCATGTCCTCCCTGTGGTCGTGTGGGTTTCCTCCGGGTGCTCCGGATTCCTCCCACATCCCAAAGACATGCTGTAGGTGGATTGGACACTGTAAATTGGCCCTAGGAGTGTGTGTGTGCCTTCTTTGGAAGGTTGGGCGCCAGGCTGGCAACTCGACACCATAAAACTCCACTGCCAATCATGAGCGGACAGGTGATCCGCTGTGGTGGCCCCTAACTGGGAAAAGCTGAAAGAAGAAAGAATAAGGAGGCTGTGGTGTAGCAAAAGACAATGTCCTTCTATTCCTATGTTGCAGTATTCTTGGTGTGGGATTTCCTACCATCAGGTGACCCATACATCAACTCCTATACAAAAGCTTCAGCTTGGCTGTTGCAGCTGCATGGGACGTCACACGTAGGGCCATAAACCTGGGACCCTACGTGTGACGTCTGCACGCACAATCCTCAGAACTTGAAGCTAAGCAGGTAAAGTAAATGGCCCAACAGGACAGGCTGCCAAAGGTGACATGTATAATGCCCTGGGTCTCTTCTGTAATGGAGAGGCGCATCAGGGAGCAGATAGACTGGGAGAGTCTGTGAGGGGGACTGGTAGGTGGGAAAGAATACTGCAACATGGAAGAGTAGGACATCTATTATTATGGTAAGATTTTACACAACTATTCTATGTCCTTCTATTCCTATGTTGCAGTGTTCTTGGTGTGGGAGAGTACCACAACTTAGTTTGATGAAAGGGTGGTGGATGCAGAAGATGATTCCACAAAGCCTTGTAGGATTATCCTGGTAAGTCCTGCATGTGCTTTGGAAAATTGGTTAAGTTTGTAATGTTTGGTGAAAGTGTGGATAGTGGACCATGTAGCTGCTTCCATAACGGAAGATGTGTCCATGCCTTTTTGGAAGGCCTTGGAAGTGGCCACTGCTCTTGTGGAGTGTGCCTAAACCCCAACTGGAGGGTTCTTTCTGTGGTGTGAGTAGCAGAAAACGATTGCCTTTCTAATCCAGGATGCAGTGGTCTGTTTGGTGACTGCCTTGCCCAATGCCCTAGGGTGGAAAGATACAAAGAGTTGTTTGGATTTCCTAATGTCTTTAGTCTTGTCCAGGTAAAATCTCAGTTGCCTGTGGACATCTAGGGAGTGAAGTATCCTCTCTCTTTGGTTAAAGGGAGAAGGGAAACAATTGGGTAGGTGAATGGATTGATTTAGAGAGAAGTCATTGACTACCTTGGGTATGAAGGAAGGGTTAGTTCTCAGAGTGACCCTGTTTCTATGAAAAATGGTGTAAGGTGAGCATGCCATTAAGGCTTGTGGCTCAGAAACCCTTCTGGCAGAGGTAGTAGCCACTAACAGTACGGTTTTCCAAGTACAAAACTGTAGAGAGGCTGTATTAGTCGCTTCGAAGGGGGGCTGGGTGAGTTTTTTCAGGATGAAGTTCAGGTCCCATGGAGGAGGGATAGGCTTCTTCTTAGGTGGTCTGAAGTGTAAGACACCTTTAAGGAAGAGTTTCGTATGTAGCCTGGCTAACAAGGGAGGGTCTAGAGGTAAGCAGGCTGATAATGCGGAGAGGTGCACTTTCACTGATGAATAGGAAAGTCCACCCTTTATAAGTTGACACATATATAAGAGGACTAGGGGGGGTGTCAGCCTCATAAGGGTCCCTTTCCTGTCCCAGACACCACTAAGTAAATCCTTCCCATTTAGCAAGGTATGATTTTGTAGTAGTGGGTTTCCTTGCCTCCCTCAGGACTGATAGCACATCCTCTGAATAGTGGTGACTGAATGGGATTAGTAATTTATCACCCACAGAGTCAGGGATAGCATTTGCAAGTGTGGGTGTAGGAGAGTTCCTTTGTCTTGTGTCAGAAGGTCCACCTTGGTGGGTAACTTGTATTGATTGCCCTTGGCTAAATTGTATAGAAGGGGGGACCAGTGCTGCCTTGGCCAGTAGGGAGTCACTAGCAAGATTTTTGGTTTGTCCTTCCTGATTTTCAGAAGTACTTTCTGTATCAGAGGGAAGGGGGGGGGGGCATACAGGAACTTTCCCTCCTAGTTGAAACTGAAGGCCTCTACTCTCCAGGCTTGAGGGGAGTAAGTCTTTGTGCAGAAGGTCTGCAGTTGCCTGTTCTGGGGGGAGGCAAACAGATCTACATGTGGAGTGCCCCACCAGTGGACTATGTCTAGGAAGACCGTCCTGTCCAGCATCCATTCGTGTTGTGGAGAGGATGTTCTGCTCAGGAGGTCTAGCTTGCTTGTTGTCCTGTGAAGGGATGTAGCTGGCTTGCAAGGATATGTTGTGCTGGGATGCTAGGTCCCAAATTAGGGTTAGCCTGCACAATTGGTATACCTTGGTATCCCTGTTTGTTGATGTACCACATTACAGTGGTATTGTCCTTAACTATCAGAAGAGTACCTGATAGCAGTAGGAGTAGGAAGGTTTGCAGAGCTAAAAGAACTGCTGTCATCTCCTTTACACTGATGTGTTTGGTTTTAATGGGAGGTTGCCACTGGACTTGGACTCTGCAAGAGTGCAAGGTGGCTCCCCAACGTGAGTCTGAGGCATCTGTATGCAATATTTGTGTGAGTTGGGGAGGGGGGGGTTGCATCGGAAGGCCCGGGTTTAGTTGCACTTGTTGGATCCACCAAATTATTTCCTTCTTTAAACAGGGAAGAAGGGGAATAACTTGTTCCAAGTGATTCTGGTGTTGTGACCAGATATTTTTGAGGTACCATTGCAGTTTTCGCATATGCATTCTGGCCAATGGTAGCATGGGATGGTTGCTGCCATCAATCTCAGGAGCCGAAGGAATTGCCTTGCAGTGACTGTCTGGGAGAGCAAGACTTCCTGGAAGTGGGAAGCTAGATAAAACCTTGTCCTGTGGGAGAAAGGCTTTCATTCGGTCTGCATTGATTATGTAACCTAGGAATATCTTGTCCTTGTCTGGGTTCAGGAAGGACGACTTGGCTTTGTAGAAGGGACATAGTGTAGATGTCTTAAGAGGGAATCTTCTGACTGTGCCAGGATGAGGATGTCGTCCAGATATGGGTAAATCTGGATTCCTTGGGTCCTGCAGAAGGCAATGGCTGGGGCTAGGCACTTTGTAAACACTCCTGGGGCAGTGGATAAGCCAAAGGGCAAGGCCATCAATTGGTAGTGTGAGGATGGGCCAGAGAAACTCAGGAAACGTCTGTGTGAGGCCCTGATAGGAATGTGCAGGTAAGCATCTTTTAGGTCCAAGGTGACCATGAAAACATTTGAGGGTATGAGGGGCAAGAGAGTGGGAAGTGACAGCATTCTGAAGGATGGTACCTGCAGGTAAAGGTTTAAGAAGGAGAGATCCAAAATGGGTCTCCAGGGACCATCCTTTCGAGGGACCAGGAGTAGAATCCCTTTCCTTCTTGCCCTGTGGGAACAGGCTCTATTGTGCCTTGTTGTTGCAGGTCTGACAGAATTTGTGAAAGGAGATGGCATTGGTTTTTTGGGGGAAATGGAATGCCTTTCCAGGGGGGATTTGCTTCCAGGATGGGAAGTATCCTTTTTGAAAAATGGTTAATACTCATTGGTCTGTGGTGATTTTCTGTCAGAAGGGGAAGCAGTGGGTAAGGCGAGCTGAGAGGAGCAGATGAGCAAGGCAGTCAAGTATTATTGGGACCTCCTCTGTCCTGAAAGGGCTGTCTAGGCTGAGGAGGTGGGTCAGTGGGCCTGGATGAGTAATGTCTTCTAGTTTCTCTTCTGGGTCTGGAGGAGGAGGCAGCAGAACTCGGGTTACGACTAACAAAAGTAGTCTTAGCCGGGTAGTTCCTATAAAATTTGGGTATAGGGGATACCAGGAGATGTTTAATATCCTGTAACTCTTTGCTTTTGTCTTGCAAATTCTTAAATAGGTCTGCAGATTGCTTTCCAAAGAAAAAGCTGTGATCCAAGGGAGCATCCAAGATTTTGGACTTGAAGTCATCTGGCAGAATTTGTAGTCTAAGCCAAGAATATTTGCTAAGGACAGATGCTGATGCTGCAGAGCAAGCAGAAGCTTCTGCAGCATCATAGCTGCATTTTATGGAGTGTCTAGCCACTTGGTGATAAGGATAATTTGGAGGAGATATCCGTTTTAATGGGGCTGTCAGAAATAGAAGCCAACATAGAGGTGGCTTGGGCTACTAAGTCCAGGGCATACTTGGTCATGTGTGTTTGATAGTTAATGGTTCTGAAGACCAAAGTGGAGGAAGTGTACACCTTCTTGCCTATCCTATCCATGGGCAATAGGGAGGCAGAAGATAACAACTTAGACTGTTTATCAGGGGCAGTGGCAATCACTGCTGTGTCTGCTAAAGGTGGCTTTATGAGAAAGTTTTTTTCCTCAGGCACCATGTAGAAGTGGTCAGGGCACTTAGGTGCAGGGGGCTGTGAGTCAGGAGTTCTAGAGGCTGCAGAAAATGCATCCAAGTATGCAGGAAGAACAGGGGGGGGACAGCTGAAGGGGAGGGGAACTCCACTTGCAGCAGTTAGAAGTATCTTTTTTGGGTTTCTGTCATCTGGGAAGTATCCCATTTGAAGTAATCTTTCATTTTGGTGATGGTTTCACCAAATGTAATGTCTTCAGGTGGAGAGTCCGCTTCCACAGAATCCACATCAGGAGAGTAATATTCCTTGGGAGAAGCAATCTGGGATGCATAAGAGATGGATTCATCCGAGGAAGAGTAGGTAGATTCATGTTCTTCCTCAGAGAGGGGAGCCATAGGAATAGAAGAAGCAGAGCGTAGGCCTAGGACTTAGCAGAGGCAATGTAGTTGTGGGTGAGGCAGAAGATCTAAGGGCTATAAAGGCCTGCATAAGAGAGGAGGTGAAGGCTTCCCAGTCTGGAGGGGCTTCAGAAGCAGGGGAAATATGTTTAGTTTTCTGCTTTTATTCTGGAGTCTGTGTAGAGCTGGGTTTGGCAGTGGCTGTATCTGAGGTCTGGATCCTGATCAAAGGAACCCCCAAATCTGGTTTCCCTTTGACATTGACAGGCATCGGTGTCTGAGAAAACTCTGTGGACGTGCCGGATGTCAGCTGTGCAGCGGCCTCCATGATGGAGGTCGATGGAGGCGACGGATTCGCCAAAAGCTCCTCAACTCCTATATTGGTAGTTGGCAGGGTGTCTGGGTGCGAAGGGGCAGGCGATGAAGGTCTAGGCATCTTGGTCATCTTACACAGAGGTTCCTGGGCAGCCTCCGAAGCAGGATCCATCCTGAGAGCCAGTTGTTTGAGGTGTTGGTTTTCTAAGTAAAGGTTTAGAGCTGCCAGACAGCTACGTAAGGTCTTAGGCACAAAAGATTTACAAACAGGGCAGGAGTTATGGTCATGTTCCTGGCCTAAGCAGAAAACACATTTGTCATGGGCGTCCTTATGGGGAATCTGGCGCCCGCATTGACACTTTCCCTTTTTACCTGACATCAGCTGAAAGCTACAACAACTAAACTGTATTTTATTCCGTTTACCTCTGGGTACGACTTAAGAGATGCGTATCTTCAGGTGGCCCTACGTATCCTCAAGAGTTTACTAAGGAAAGAAAAACTGAGTCCTTCTCTTGACAGTCCCAGTGAGTAGAAAGCTTTTTACTTATCCTGGAAGGGGTTCTATTTTTTTTTTAGGATTCTTAAGAAGCTACATCCTTGTTTTTTCAGTTTTAAATTCCAAGGAAGAGAGTAAATTTTATGGGAGAAAATTTCAGCCAGTCTGCAGAGAGTCTTTCATCTCCAGATATAACAGACAGAAAATCAATGAGGCTTCCATCTTCAAAATGAGCCACTTCACATCAGGATATCTTAAAAACTTATAGTCAGTGTCCAGATTCCCAGGCAGTAGCACCAAAAATGCTGGCAAGATGTACAAGTCTTCTTCGCTAGTTAGAATTCATTCATCACACACATCGCAGATCCTGCTATTATTTTTTGTCCACATTTAGAACACGAAAGCTGACCCACCAAGCCTAGCATTTGATAAACATTCAAAGGTAGTAGATAAATATGATAGAAAAGTATGTACTTTTATCTTTTATGGCCCTAAATACTTTATTATGTGGTTTCATATGAAGGTTCTATTTTAGACCAGTACCACGAATCATGCACTCTTTACCAAGCAGTAATACTGTTATGAGACCAGAACATCTTACAGTTGTAGTTGGCAGAACTGGAATTCTTATAATGAAGTTTGCATATGACACTGTAGATGGTACTTAAAGGACCACTACGGGAAAATAACTAAGAGATATATTCTTTAACTTTTCCTTAAGTTTGGCTTATTGCAAACCTGTATGTACTAGACAGTAGTAGATACTACTAATTTTATTCTGTTTGTACCCCTGACTGCACTCATGGGGGCAGACATCCTGATGAGTTAGTTTTGATCTAAAGAAAAATCATCCCCATAATACACTGCAAGTCCACTGTATCTGAGATTACAGTGCCCATAGCTGGACTGTCACATTTCAGTTCCATTCACTTAGAATGGAAGAACAGAGAACAGCAGCTATTTTTCAGAGGCCTCAATAAAAGTATAATTGTCATGCAGTGCCTCTTACAAATGTGTTTGCTGCTGATGTGTTACACATTCTGTGAAAAAAGCTTCCAGAAATAGCAGCTCTTTGCTGAGATAACAGCCTTTTTTAGGCATTTAACTTTGATCTGCTTCAGCTCCTTCTAGTTCCTTCTACGTTGCCCCTCCCATATTCCAACGCCCTGCTAGCAAGAGTATCACATTTCCCACTTTGCAAGGTTCAGCTATTTAGTCAACTTTGCATGACAATACACATCAGATTTGCTTGCAGTCTGCCTGGTGTGTCATTAAAGGAGTACAACAGGTTTCTCCAATGTATTCCTCAACTTCACGGCCCTTTTCTTCTCTATTTACATTGTCCTCTGTAAAGCAACAACAATAAAGCATTTACAGTTTTTATAATTCCCCTTACTTCTGTAGCAGAAGACTACCTTCTCATAGTGTGATGGTTTCACTTACAAAATGATTCTCTCACATTTGAATAAAGCTTGCTGGAGTCGCCCAATTACCGACATCATCAAGGCCAGGCAGTGCAGGTACTTTTTTTTTTTTTTTTTTTAACCAGTTCCCTTCTCCAAAATGACATCACCACTGCCGTCATCTGATTCTAACTAAAATAATGAGACCCATCCATTCTGTGATGTCATGGCTCCCTTGTCCTTCCCCCAGCCCGAGTGCTCAAATACAAGTGCAGGCGGTAAGGTACAAGCACCTAGAATTATTCAGCGCAGCTTCCACACCTTAAGTCTGAAAATGAATTCACATACTCACATGAACAGGAGTAGCTGCATATTGATGGCGAAAGGTGTATAGGTATGTCAGGTGGTTACTACACTGCAAAATTGGTATGTAATGGTGGGGATATTTGGAAGGCATGAGCAAACACACCAGTATATTAAAGCCATAGCACCAATTGAACTGGAGGCTGGCAAATAGATTTAGTAAGGGATTTTGTCCATGCATAAATATTTCAACAATGATTCTTTTCAGTGGCATCCATTATCTGATTCAAGGTAAATTAACCTTGATGTCCTTTACTTAAAAAAAAAAGTCAATAAAAATGTACTTTGTTATAAGTGACTTCTGGACAAGAAAAAGGAAGGGGAAATATAGAAATGTGGTTTGTATGTACAAAGACAAATCCAGTGACACTGCAAAAGGTTTTTTTTGCAAACCAACCAGTGGAGTAAAAACATCTGTAGGCAAACACTGTATACCAACACACTTAGCACATGTAAATATCAATTTTTAACAAGGTGGAAGCATGAAGTGATACCATAACAATTAAATTAATAAAGATCTAAACTGGTTAATAGTATAAATGTTTTATTCTTTAGCTCCTTGGTGCAAGACCTTACATGAGTTGCTACATAAACTGGATGTGAATGCAGTCAAGTAAGGCCAGCTATAGTGCAGCAAAAAAAATGTCCCCTCTATCAAAGGAAATGCTAGAGCAAAGATTAAATTACATGAGTCAAGCACCCTGCTGAGATATGCCAATCAATGGAATTACCAGGTCAAATTACCCTCAGGACTTTGACAGCTAGGGAAGCTAAGTGTTATGGGGGAGGGGAGACGTATATGGACTGGAATTCATTGTCTCACAAATTAGTGCCATTTAAACTAAATTAGAAAAAAAAAGGCAGCAGTAAACAGCACTTTGTGTATTCTGTGACATTTGCACTATTTCTGTTTTAAGTAGTAATTCAGTAGAAGGGAATTTTACTTGCACTGTTCTATTTTACTCAGTACTTTGCATGCAACATCTATGAAATGACAGGGGCTTTAGGCAAACAGGCCTGCATGATGTAACATTTTTGAGCCAAACAATGATTTCTGGGATACTGAATGGCAACCTGATTTATCCAAACCACATCAATATGCCAGCCTCCAGGTGGTCAGAGTCTAGAATTACATATAAAAATATTTAAAATCATGTAAATAATCCCAAAGTGCTGTTAAAGTGTAGGAAACATCATGCCATGTTGTTTTAAACATGTTTTTTGAGTATGTGGGTGCAGTCATAGCTCTCAACCTTCCACGTCCAAAATGAGAAACACTAGCCCTCATAATGTGGAACAAATGGGCAAAATGTGGAACACATACTAATGGCTTACTAACAACTTCAACTAGGAAGGTCATAGGATGGTTAAAATATGCTGGTTTTACTTATAAAGAAGACCTTTTAATGAATTAATATGATTCATTTCTATTTACAATGCATTTCACTTAAAAAAAATTCCTAACACTGAATGTGTGACAGAGTCTTTCAATGTGGAACTTTGAGGAACTTCGAGGAACAAGAACTTTTTAAGACCCCAAATGAGGTACGTTCGTCGTAATGAGGTACACTTGAGAGGTATGAGTAGAGTTCCCTCATCTCTCTCCATTCTCCTGTCATCTGAATAGCACTTTTACAGTAACTTGTGTTACAAAACTGCTTTTAGCCATCGTTGATATAAAGGTATTGAAGTATTCCTCTTAACATGCCTGTAACATACAGATTGCAATTCATCTCAGCCACTGACAGGTTGGGCTCCGTCTGCAAATAATAACTCTACTCAAAGAATATTCATATTTCCTTGCATAGAATTTCAGTCTTATACCTTGTTACGCCTTATGCATACCAGTGCTTTCTCCTTATATTTAAAGGTACTACTGCTATTGTCTGCACATATTCATTGGTGTTACGTTTTTTTTTAATTCAACTTAAAATATTATTTCCTTCATGCTTTGCACTGCCTACTCTCACTGTTGTGAACAGTATGCATACTGTTCCACTCTCAAGATTATCAATTGCAAGCTGCCAGTATGTTTTTCTATTCACTGATACAGGAAATTTCACACATTTCCTCAAGAAGCTAGATAAACCAGACTACCTCCAACAATATGTTTCATATTACAGTTATTTTTATGTACCTGTAACTGTTGCATTTCTATAAGCATATGAATATATACCTTACAGCAGGGATCAAGCTTGAAAGGCCATTTAGCGATGTAACAAAGACACAAATATGTACCACAGGGATGGGCTATGGCTTCAGAAAAAAGAAAAGGGCGCAAAGGTGAAACTTTGGGTGTCAAATAGGTGCACTGCAACATCAACGTACAGACAAACCAGCTAATGTACCAACTGCCCATGGCATAAACACTGCTTGAAGACAATGATTATAAGAACTTCTGTAAAGTTAGAAGCAGTAGCAATCATGTAGATAAGACACCATTCAGTTATCATAGCATCTAAAAGTGTATAACTTGTGAAGCCAGATGAATAACAATGGCTGGCTTTCAGTACAGCAAAGATGGCTTCGGT
>NC_056730.1:1140825792-1140858292 GCF_019279795.1 Protopterus annectens
GACTGTAGGGTTCTCCCCTGCCGGCAGGCAGTCCTCGGTCGGCCAGAATCCCATAATCTGGGTCCGGCATCGGCTGTTCAACCATGCTTCCTGATGTCAGAGCACCAGGACTACAAAGCTGACAGCCGACGCCATTTTCTCCAGTCTTTCTTGCCGTGCGGTGATAGCAGTTCGCAAGTGCCGGTCGGCTGACTCCTGACGATTTTTTCTGATAAACTTCAGTCCGAAGACTTTCTTCTCTACTCAAAGCTAAGTACCCGTTGAAACTTTTTCTTGCTCCACTCCGATGTCAGAAAAAGTTAATAATTGTATTTCATGTGGGAAGCAAATACCTCATAAGGATTTTCATTCTTACTGTATTTCTTGCTTAGGCCCTGACCACAACGTAGCTAGTTGTCGGTTTTGTGCTAGATTCAATCAACTTACAATTAAACGAAGTTACGATTTTGCTTTTCATTACTTCGGTAGGCGCTTTAACTACAAAATGTCGTCTGATACGGTTCCGGTGTTCACAAACGTCACAAGTATAAAGACAGGCCTCCGAGGTCCAAATCTGATGATAGCGCACAAGCGGAGCCAGCTTCAGGTTCGTCCGTCGTCAGTGAGGTGCTTTTGCAGCCCCTGTCGTCGGCCATTTCAGAACCGATGGCCAAAATGGACTCTCATGAGGAGCCAACCAGGCCTTTAAATATTTCAATTGCAGGACCTTTGGACAATGCTCCTTCGGATGGGTCCGGAGCTGCTGTGCAGGTACCGGCTTCCGAAGGGGTTTTCAGGCCTACTCAGCTTCTTATAAAGGCAAAGCCAAAGACAAAGGCAAAGACTCCTTCTAAATCAAAGACTGTAACACAGGCCTCTTCTGAACCGGCTCCCAAGTCACAGAAACAGTTACTCAAGATGGCGGAGGATTTACTTACTATGATTAGGGGTTCACATCCCCCTGCAGATAAAAGGCCAAGGCAGGATGTTTATTATGATTCCTATGATCAGGCTTCTGTTTCTTCAGTTTCTTCTTCTGACCAGGAATATTCTTTCCCTCCTTATGAGGATTCTGATGCTGAGGAATCCATTCCTTCAGCTTTTTCCCCTGAGGATTTCTCTTTTGGGGAAACTTTGCATGAAATGAGGGAACATTTCCACTGGGAAGGACAGGAGTATTTGGAATCTAAGAAAAGACTAAGGGATTTTCTTTTTCTCCCCCAGCATAGACCCCTGGCTATTCCTCCTGTTTTGGATATTGTGGATGATGCTTTTTCGGAGGCTAATTTAACCCCTGACTCTCTCTTCCTCCTGCTCTTGTTAAGCCTGATAGATATTACAGGGTTCCTGATTTCCCACCAGTTTTTATACAAGAACCCTTCTGCTGACCCTGAAACCATTTCTCAGGGTCCTAAGGGAGTTAAGGCCGCCTCTGCCAAAAACCCCATTCCCACTGAAAAGGATTCTAGATCTTTAGAAAGATGGGGCAAAAAAGTGTACACTTCTGCTACTTTGTCCATTAGGGCTTTAAACTGTCAGTTTCATATGCTGAAATACCAGCAATTTCTCTTGTCTGTCTTAAAACAAAAGCTTACTTCCATTTCTGCCTGTGCAGATAAGGAATTACATGACTTATTGCATGCCACGGAACAAGTTGGGAAGCATGGTTTACACTGTGGATTTGATGCCTTGGAGGCTTCTTGTAGGGCTGCTGCCTCTGGCACAGTCATTAGAAGGCATGCTTGGCTAAAGGAACAAAATTTGCCAGAACAAGTAAAAGCTAAATTATTGGATGCTCCTGTTCAGCATAATGTTTTATTTGGATCAAAAGCTGAAGAGGTGATTAAAAAGATGGAGGATAAGGCGAAATCCATGCAAACAGTTAAAGATTTCTTACAAGGGTATGGGACATTTTTCATTTTGGGACTCCTGACATCTGGGGCAAGAAAAACTGGAGAAAATGGCATCCGCTGTCAGCTTTGTACTCCTGGCGCTCTGACGTCAGGGAGCATGGATGAACAGCCAACGCCAGACCCAGACTTTGGGATTCTGGCCGACCGAGTACTGCCTGCCGGCAGGGGAGAACCCTACAGTCATGACTGCAACAGTGAAGACACTCTAACATCTCCATTTATGGTAGGTGTACACAACTGTACTTTTTCCCGCCTCTCCTCGACTAGTTTTTAGACCAGTTTACAGGCATTGCTGTATTCTGGGCTGTGTTGTAGTTCCTGTGTTGTCCATTACCTTACTTGGATAGAAGGAAGTTTCTTTGCTCACCAGTGGGAGTGGGGAGCCTTGAGCAGTCTGCCTGTCCCTGTAGGAAGTGACCTCAGCACAAGAGCTGTAGTAATTGGTTGTTTTGGACCATTTGTAGCTCTTTTGTAGTTCCCTGTTTAAAATCTGCGTTTGTGCGGCTTTGCGTGTTTGTGCGCATAGCGCAGCGCCGGTTAAACAAGGTTAAACTTCTGGCTTCGCCAAGTCTGCTCTTCAAATTTTCCCGTAAGGAAGCTCTACTCTTAGTATAATCAGACTACTCAATATATTATAAGTCTAGCACTTGTTCTCAAAACTTCTCTACTAAGTAAGCACTCTCGTACTAAGTAAAGCACTACATCCACCTACCACCCCTGTGAATATCCACTTCCCTTAAAGGCACAGCACTCCCTTATGCTGTTCTAGCATGTCGAGTGGTAGATTACTGGCGTCCTCTCCAGTTCAGCTGGTTAATCTGGGTATCTTGAGACAATGCTGCAATTGTCTCATGTACACAGACAACCCTCTCCTCCCAACAAACACAAATGCATGTGAGAGATGCAACTATATAGCCAAACTGGAGGCTGAACTCTCTCAACTCAGGGCTGGCATGACCAGACAGGAGGAGATGGTAACCACACACACAACAAACTCAGTCCCACATAGACCTACCACAACTGCAAACCAAACACATAAAAACACAAAGACATACTCGGAGGCTCTAATAAAAAACTTACCAAAACAACAGAGGCTCCCAAAGCAGACATCCAAAAATCCACCACCTCAAAACAAAAGACATGGAACACATACTTCAATAAATCAGTGTGTCAACCAATCACAGCCCTTAAGGCCAAACACCATGCCTGATACACTAGTAATAGGTGACTCTATAGTCAGACACACTGATGTCCCGCTTACCAGGCTGAACAAGGAGAGGGTGACTGTGAGCTGCCAAATAACACACGCACTCAGGTCAGTCCAAAGCAAGTACAAATATGACTCCATCATTGTCCATGCTGGCGTGAATGACCAGGCACCTCCCTGGACTACACGAAAAGAGACATAGAGGAGCTCTCCGATTATGTAGCCCAGGCTGGTATGACCCTGACCCTGAGCAGCATCTTGCCCTCACCAAGAATGATGCCACAATACAAAGACAAGATGATCAGCTTTAATAATTGGCTCAAGTACTGGTGTTATTCTAAGGGGATCCAATGTCTGTCTGCCTGGGATGACATGTTGGACAAACCACGCTGCTTCGCAAGGGATGGCTTACACCTGTCACCACTGGGCTTCCGGATATTGGCTAAGGCTCTTGCCACCCCATAGTGCCTTTTTTAGGCAAGGCTCAAAAGACAAACCCACCTCCTTAGAAAACAAAAATGGAAAAAAACTAAGGGTAATGCTGCGCAACGCCAGAAGTCTAAATCTCAAGATGCAGGCACTCGATGCACTGCTCAGCATGGAGAACATTGACGTCTGTGCAGTAACTGAAACCTGGTTCAAGGCTCCTGAGAGCACCCCAGCGCTACAAGGCTATATCATGCTTTTCGGCCCCAAAACCCGGGCCGAACCACAAAGGGAGGGGGAGTGTCCATATTCATCAAGGACACCCACACCTTCAGGTTAGTAGCAACACATGAAGCATCAGAGACCATACAAGTGCAACTATAACCATAGGCAAAACTGCTATACAACTGGTAGCATGTTACAGACCACCCTCCCAATCTCAGGACCCCCCACTCAGCCTTCCTGAAGACATTGGAGGATATGAATGCATCACAAAATACCATCATACTGGGAGACTTCAACTACCCAAACATAGATTGGGTACATTATTCTAGCCCTAACACCCTAGCCCAAAGGTTCCTGGAATTCATAAATTCAAATGCACTGGAACAACTAGTCACCTCTCCCACTAGGGGAGATAATATAGTAGACCTGATCATCACAAACATGGGGACAAAATGCTCCACACCGGAAGTATACCCCTCACTAGTGAGATCTGACCACAAACTAATCACCCTGAATGTACATATCCCACCTCCACCCCCAGCACAAAAGACCACAGTGAAAAACTTCTCAAAAGCAGACTTCACTCTTCTTAAGACTGAGATGGTATCCTTTAAGCCCACTGGGCCAGTGGATACCACATCCCACAATGCCAAATCCTTCACAAATGCTTTCTGTCGACATCTCCAAGAATGCATGGATCATGCAATCCCAAATAAATCCAAGTCCCTCTCCAGCAAAGGCAAGCATCCTGTCTGGTGGACCTCAGCCATTAACAAATTGTATAACAAAAGAAGGAAACTACTGCACGTCAGAGCAAAATCCCATAAAGGGAAGACATCTCTGATGAACATTAGCAGAAAACTACGTTCTCTCATAAAAACATCCAAGGCCAACTTTGAGAGAAAAATCGCTAAGGACACTAAAGGTAACCACAAAGCATTCTTCAGTTATGTTAGAAACCTGGGTGGAAACCATCAGATATGCTCAGAGTTAGTTCACAACAACAAAAAATACACTGAACCCACAGATATTGCCAGCATTCTGGCTGACAGGTTCAGTGCAAATTTCTGCCCTCCCTCACCCCCAAAAGAAGAAATACTTATCCCAGCTGAATGTAATCTCCCTGTCATCTCAGATGTCCAAGTGAGAACCGCCCTCAACAAAGCTAAAAACACAGCATCAGTGGGACCTGACTGTGTCCCAGGTTGCGTGCTACGTGAACTCCAAGAGGAGCTAAACCCACGCATAATAACCTTAGCCTTACTACAGGATATGTACCCGAACACTGGCGTACAGCAACAGTGGTCCCACTCTACAAAGGGGATGCCTCTACAGACCCTGGGAACTACCGCCCCATAAGCTTAACCAGCCTGGTCTGCAAAGCTATGGAAAGAATCATTATGGAACTCATAAACAGAGACATAGGGGACCTACAGACACTTGACCCCACCCAGTTCGGCTTTGTAAAGGGCAGATCCTGCCTTTTGAACCTGGTTGACTTTTTCGAAACAGTCACTAGAGCCATTGATGAGGGCAAAGCAAGTCCACACAGCCTACCTGGACTTGGCTAATGCCTTCGACACAATACCCCACTCAGGCATCATAGATAAGCTCAACAGCTTAAACGTAAACCCTTATGTCACTAGATGGGTTGCAAACTGGCTAAAGGACAGAACCCATAAAGTTAAAATCGCTGGGGCAATGTCAGACTCAAAGCCAGTCACAAGTGGTGTCCCACAGGGATCTGTCCTGGGACCCCTCTTGTCCGGCATTTATTTCTCAGATGTGAAAGCAAACATGGGAGGGTTGTGGCTGACAAAGTTTGCAGATGACTGCAAACTAGGCGCCATAGTCAATACACCAGCGGACACATAACATCCTACAAAAAGGCCTCCCAGAAACGGACAGCTGGTGCCAGAGTCACGGCCTTAAACTAAATGCCAAAAAATGTATAGTCATCCCCTTTGGGAAAAACAAAGTACCCACAAATTATCACACAGACAGCAACCCACTGAGTACGGAAAAAGTAATCCGAGACCTAGGGACCCAAGTCGACAGCGACCTCTCATTTGACACCCACGTTGCCAAAGTGGTTAGAAAAACATTCTACCTTGCACACCTCATCATGAAGGGATTCACATCCAGATTCAAGGATGTCATTGTACCCTTATACTCCTCCCTCATCAGACCCATGATTGAGTACAATGCCCCATTTGGTATGTACCTCACCCGGCATTTGTAGCAGCTGGAGAGACAACAAAAGTACCTCACCAAGAGGATCAAGGGTCTCCCAACATATGTCTTATTCTGCCAGACTAAAGAAACTTCAGCTCTATTCAGTAGCATACCGCCTGCTCAGAGGTGATCTCTGCCTGACGTACAAGGCCATGTCCAGTCAGGACCTGATGGACATGCTCCACCTCAAAAAATCCAAATCCATCAGGACTACGAGAGCTAAAGACTTAAACCTCGCCACAAGTATGAATAGGACATGCTGGGAGGGATAGTTTCATAACCCATAGGCTTCCCATGCTTTGGAACAAGATCCCAGTTCATATTAGGCAGAGCCCCTCACTGACTCTCTTCAAGAGAAATCTTGATGAATGGATTGGAGATCGTAAGTTTACCCCAGGGGTCACATCTGTGTCACTGCTAGACAGGGGCACAGTAAACTAATTCTATTATATAAGGGGACCTTCATTGTGTCACTACTAGACAGAGACACAGTATTCTAAATTTATTCTGTACATTTTTGTACCATTTCATGGGGTGGCAAAAGCCACATCACTATGGCTAGGCTTACAAATGCCCCAGGGCAGATAGCCTAGTACTAAACTATGAAACTATGAAAAGAAACGCGCACTGTTATTTACTGACAGTAAGAGTGTAGGGTGAGCAGGATACCGATGAGTTTGCGAGGGCTACTTTAAAAAGACGAGGCAGAAATGGGGCCCTGCAGAGGTTAACATGTGCCTAGGTGCGTGCAAGGGACTGGGGACACAGACATGTTAAAAAAAAAAAAAAAAAAACATAAACCGTTACATGCGAAATGCAGGAAACAACCGTTGCTCATCCTAAGTCCGTTCATCTCTTGTGCTGAGTCTGTTCTTAATACATCATGTCTGTGAACTGTAACCCACACAAGATAGGGACATAGTTTCAAAGTTGCTGTTGGACCCTTTGTAGAAGTTGGAGCATCAGACCGCTACTTACACTTTCCATTTGTCACCTCTGTAGCAGCCATGGCAATGAAAGCATGCGTCTGTAATGCACGCAAATCAGGAAGAGGATTTCTTACAATTTCTCTCTTCCTGAAAGTAATGCAAACTTTTCCCTCAACAATAAGGACTTTGTGTAGCACCTTTCAGTGTTTCCTGCACTCGTAACAGTTGAGGTATGTCAATTTTCCGACCGCTAAAATGTGGTTGTGATAATAAGTAAGTACCATATTTTTAATATTTTGAGATTTCTTATAAGTAAATAACTGCTTACTCCGTGTTATATTTATCATCTCCTTGCTCCCTAGGATAATTTTCTATTACTACTTAAAATGTTTTTAATAATAATAATGTCTGTGGAAATAGGTACTGGAAAAGTCCCCTTAAATTTTATAGCCGTTGACCCTTCATTAGTATTTAGAGGACCTTGATGGACCATTGTATTGATCAAAGAGCTGGTTTTTAAAATAGGTTTTGCCTTTTTCTATAAGTAAAGCAGCTTCTTTTATTTAAGATTCTGTAACAAATTAAAATTGGGACATACTTGACCAAGTCCTGAAACAGAGACTGGCAGATAAATGGACTTTGATATGTTAAGTCTGAGATGGTCATTTCTTGGAATGTTCCCTTTTCTCTGAGGTATGGTGATCTGAGAGTTGGTATATACTTTTTGGGGGCCAGGTGCAGTGGAGCGTGCCCCTTCAGAAACGAAGTTGAAAGGTGAGGAGGGAGCTTTGAGATTTGCTGTTCTGTCGTTTCATTTTTTGTTTTCATCTTGTTGTCCCTTGGCATTTAAAGTGCCAACATTTCAGTAGGGAGCCAGAAATTCAACATGTGCTGTTGGTTTCACTGACAATACCCAAAAGGAGCAGTGTAGAATAATTAGCTTCTTCGGTTAAGATATTTACAGGCCATATAGGTATAAAAATTAAATGGTAAGGTTTATAAACCTATACAAGAACAGCCAGGACAACAGTGGAGCCTTCACAGCACAGGAGTAATGCACTGGTAGCAATAATTACAAGTAAGTCACCAGATGGTAGAATTTTTCTATAGCTGCAACAGGTCTGACTCTGCGTCAGTAAGTTTGTGGTAAAAGGCCACTACAGGAAGTAAGCCAGGTGTGTCCATGCTGCTTGGAGGTGAGAAGAAGCTAAAGTGTAGATGACCGTAGAGAGGTCTTGTGGTTATAGTATTGTCTAATCCTGGCAGTGTTGCAGATTGTCACAGACATTGCCAAGATCACATACTTAGATAAAGAATGAAAGGTGGACGTGGTAAGGCTGAAGATTTCATCACAGTTGCATGAATAACCAAAGCCTTATTTATGAGGTGTTCAGCATCAACCAATTAGTAAGCCAAAGATGAAAGGCTGCCTTGTCCATTAAAGAATGTTCACAGGTCATAAATTCCTGATGGAAGTCGAGGTAATCCTGAGTATCGTCACTCTTTCCTGAGGACTGTGCAGATTACAGTTATTTTGAGACTTTGAGCAACAGTGTTCACATAGTTCCTTATTATGATTAATTCTGTAGTGTGATTGCCTGATCCAAAGTCAAACCTTTGCAGTACTCCACAGTCCAAAGGGCAAGAGCCAGAGGAATTAACATTGTAAACCACCCTCTTCGTATGACCAAAGAGGAGGGAGGCAAATCACTGTAGTACAGTGAGTAAGCTGTCACAGCAGGAACATAAACATTTGATAGGGATGCCTTTATCCACACGTTCTGAAGCTGCAATTTTCAGACCCTTGTGTCAAGATGTATTTTAGCTCTTTCTCAGGCCTGTCAGGTCATTTCTGACCTTCCTGATGCTAAGGGTAAGGCTTCTGCTCTCTGCTTGCTTAGGACTTCTTCTCAGGTGGCTTGCCATTCTGTTAAGTGCAGTTATGGTGCAGCAGATACTTCTAGAGCTGCTGCTTTTGGTTCTGTGATGAGGAGATATTCCTGGCTTCAGCTTCAGCCTTTGCCTGATGTTAAGGCTATGTTGATGGATGCCTCTCTCGATAACAAGCACTTATTCGGTGAAGCTGCTGCTAATTTGTTTAAATGTCTTCAGGAGAAGGGCAAGGCTTTACAGTAATTGAAACTTGTTTTTGTCTCTCCTGTGCCTAATTTTCAAAGGAGTTACTGCTCCTAATAAGCTGGCCTTTGTTCGTAGGCAGTCTCGTCCTCCTTCCAACAGAAGGAAGATCTCAGGAAAATCTCCTTTTCCTGATAAACCAAGTGCTGTCTGACTATCCTGATCTTTTGAGCCACATTCTTCTTTCTCGTCTTTCCCTATCCCTTCCAGTTTGGTTAAAGATTACTCAGGATTCCTGTGTTTTCTCCATTATCTGCCTAGGGGGTACTACATGGTCCAGAAATCTCTTCCCCTTTTCATGGGCATTCCTCTGCCCCCTCAGGAACGGTTGGCATTTTTTCCAGGGGTGCTTCAGGATCTTTTATCTCTGGGATCTATTCAGGCAGTTCGTTTCTCAAAGGGGGAATACATTTTACTCCAGAATGTTCTTGGTCCCCAGAAAAGAAGGCAGTTGAAGGCCTATTCTAGATCTCTGTCACCTAAATACCTTTCTGAAGTTCCCTTCCTTCAGATGTTGTCCCTTCAGACTTTGCTCCCTATGCTGCTTCCTCAGGCTTTTCTAGTGTCTCAGGATCACAAGAATACTTTATCTTCACATCTGTATTCATCCCCTTTTCAGAAAACTTTTACATTTTTCTGTTGCTTCCTGGTGTTTTCAGTTCTCTGCTTTGCCCTTTGGCCTTCCTACTGCCTCAAGGGTATTCACCAGATGCCTCACTCCTGTGATTGTTTTTAGCAGGCTGAGGAGAAATACAGGTCTTTCCTTAAACAATCTCCTTTTTCAGGCATCCTCTCCAGACATTCTACTACAGCATCTTCACTTTGCCATTTCTGTTCTGCAAAGCCTGAGGTTCGGTATAAATCTCCAAAAGTCCTTCCTGACTCCTTCATAGGGTCATGTGTTTCTGGGATGCGCTATCCAGACTATTCCAATGCTGGCATCCCTGCCTCCTCCCAAGGCATTAACTCTCATTCCTTCTTTCAATCCCTTCTTCCTATGACCTCAATCACAGCCAGGGAGTTTGAGAGCTCTAGGTTATATGGCCTCCACCATTTTTGTGCTCCCTTTTGCTAAACTCCACATGAGAAAACTTCAGTGGTTTCTAAAGGTAATTTGGCTTCGGCATTCTCATCCCTTTAATTTTGTAGATGTTCTTCGTGTTTCACTGTTGCAATCATTACATTTGGGTAATCTGCTGGCAGGTTGCCCTCAGTCAGCATGAATAACAAAGTCTTGGGTCCTGCGTCGGTTGCTGTCTCTTCTTCCATGACGTCAGGTCGTCAGGGGTATAAAACATGCAGCCATTGCCATTTTAATCAGTCTTTCTTGCCACACGGTGCCCGAAGCAGAAGCAGTTCGCAAGTGCCAGTCAGCAGACTCCTGAAATTTTCGTTTTCAAGTTTCAGAACCAAAGTCTTCAAACTAAAGCTAAGTACCCCTTTGGGGGAACTTTTTCTTGCTCCTTACCGATGTCAGTAAAAGTTATTAATTGCATTACTTGTGGGAAGCAAATACCTCATAAGGATTTTCATTTGTACTGTATTCCTTGCTTAGGCCCTGATCACAACGTGCCTTGCTGTCGGTTTTGTGCAAATTTAACAAATGCACTATTAAGCGTTGGTATATTTTTGCTTCTAAATATTTTGGTTCAAGATTTAACTACCCTGAAATGTCGTCGGTTAGCAGTCCGACTACCGGAGTTTACAAAAAAACACAAGGACAAAGACAGAGACAGACCGTTGAGGTCCAAAACCGATGACAAAGCTTCTCCTAAGCCAGTCGCCTAGTTCGCCGATACTCAGTGAGGTGCTTTTGCAGCCCCTGATGCCCGCTACTTTTGAGGTGCAGGCCTCTACTGAGACCCATTTGAAGCCTGGTATGCCGCGAGATTCTGCAAGTATTGAACCCGCAGATGTCTCTCCCTTGGATGTGTCCGGAGCCGCTGAGCAGGCATTGGCTTTTGAGGGTGTTTTCAGGCCTCAACATTTTTATATTAATCCAACACCTTCAACAAAAACAAGGTCAAAACCAACTTCTATGTCTAAAAAATTGACGCATGAGCCACGTGCTCAGGCCCCTATGCCTAAAATCAAATGATTAAAATGGCTGAGGATTTAATTACCTTGATCAGGGGTTCCCAGCCCCCCCTGCTAAGAGGCCCCTAGGCAAGGCACTGATTATGAATCTTCAGATCAGGTTTCCATTTCTTCTGATTCCTCTTCTGATCAGGAATTTTCTATTCCTCCTTATGAGGACTCTGATGCAGAGGAATCCATCCCATCTTTTGGAGAGACTTTGTATACTTTAAGGGAACATTTTCACTGGGAGAGTCAGGACTTCTCAGAATCAAAAAAGAGACTTAGGGATTTTCTTCTTCTTCCTCAGCATAAGCCTTTGGCAATACCTCCTGTATTAGACATTGTTGATGTCTTCTCGGAATCCAGCATGACTCCTGATTCCCTGCCTCCGGCTCCTATTAAGCCAGACCGATATTACAGGTTTCCTGACTCCCACAAATTTAGTTTCAAAGATCCTGCTACTGATCCTGAGACTATTTCTCAGGGTCCCAAGGGTGATACGGCTTCTACAGCCAAAAATCCTACCCCTTCTAATAGAGATTCCAGGGCGCTGGATAGATTGGGTAAGAAGGTTTATACGTCTGCAACCTTGGCAATCAGGGCTTTAAACTGCCAGTTTCATATGCTTAAATATCAACAGCATATTATGGGCTTACTGAAACAGAAAATGATGTTGATTTCTGATTGTGTGGAAAATAGTTACAGGACTTATTGCATTCAGCAGAACAAGTTGGAAAGCATACTTTGCAATGTGGTTTTGATTCCTTGGAGGCCATAACTGGATCTGTGATAAGAAGGCATGCCTGGCTCAAGAAACAAAATCTGCCTGATCGTGTTAAAGCTAAATTGTTGGATGCCCCTTTACAGCATGACAGTCTGTTTGGTAATAAAGCAGAAGAGGTTTTAAAGAAAATGGAAGACAAAGCTAAATCTATGCAAACTATAAAAGATTTCTTGCAAGTGCAGCCACCCAGGTTCAGTAGGCACTGGCCTACTAAGAAATGGTCCTTTCTTGTGTCCAACAGAGCCACTCAGGGTAAACCCAGGCACTCCAAAGGCTCCAGATACCAATCACAGGGATCTTACAGGTCAAAGCAATGGGGTGCCTCCACCTCCAAATCTGGAGGTAACAAAGCACAGCCCTACAGTAAGCAGTCTCGATGACTTTCCTCTGCCATCTCCAAGCACTTATCTTTTGGCAGCCCCCTTGGGGGGAAAACTAGCACTTCATGCTCAGAATTGGCATTTAATTACCCAGGGCAAGTGGGTATTAAACATTGTATCCCAGGGGTACAGATTTAATTTCCACACATTGCCAATTCCAAACGGATGGCCAGATCTGCCACCAAACCAGTGGGCAGAGGCCCAGAAACAAGTCATGTCCCTCATGGATATGGGAGCTATTCAACCAATACCAGAAAAGGAAAACGGACAAGGATTTTATTCAAGACTTTTCCAGGTACCCAGAAAAGACAAATCATGGCATCCAATTCTGGGCTTATCTATACTGAACACGTTCGTGGACATTCCAAAATTCAAAATGCTGACTTTACAACCGCTACTGCCTATGCTAGGCAAGAATGCCTGGTTGGTAACTCTAGACTTGAGGCATACCTGCATATCCCAATAAGGGAATCTTGCAGAAGATACCTCTGCTTCAAAGCAGGCTTTTTGCATTACCAATTCTCTGCACTGCCTTTTGGCTTATCTACTGCGCCCAGGGTCTTTACAAGTGCCTGGCACCAGTAATTGCATTTTGCAGACAAAGAAACATTCAGATTTATCCTTATCTGGATGATTGTCTCATTCAGGCAGAGGACAATGACACTCTTCTTCAACATCTGGCATTTGTAGAAAGGCTTCTAGCATGCCTAGGGTACAGCATAAATGAAAAGAAATCACAACTGGTACCCACTCAAATAATTACATTCCTGGGTGCAAACTTGAATACAACTGCCCAGATGGCTAACCTCACGCCAGACAAATTCAATTGACAACATACTTCAAACAAATGGCAACAAAAACCTAGCTATCTGCAAGACAAATTCTGCAGGCTTTGGGGTTCATGGCATCCTGCATTCTACTAATTCCATATGTGAGACTGCATATGAGGAAACTTCAATGGTACCTAAAAAGGTTATGGAGTCAGCATTGTCACAGCCTGGAAACTGATTCCTCTCATTCCCTGCCTGCAACAGGACTTTCTTTAGTGGGCAGAGACATGTCACCAAAGCAAGGGACTATCATTTATTCTACCCCCTGCCACCCAAACCCTAATTACAGACTCATCAGACTATGCTTGGGAGGCCCACCTGGCAGGGAGATGCATTTAGGGCAAATGGAGCCCAAACCAAATGCATCTACATATCAACCAGAAAGAAATGCTAGCTGTTCAAAATGCTCTGATAGCCTTCAAGGACTTACTTCATCCAGGACAACTACTGATAGATGGACAACACCACAGTTATGTGCTACATAAGCAAGCAGGGGGGTACCCACTCCTACCCCCTTTGCAGACTAGCCATGGCCTTGTGGAACACAGCCTTGACTTACCAAATACATCTTCAAGCTCAATTCCTGCCAGGAAAGCAAAATACTCTGGCAGACGACCTAAGCAGAAATCTTATGGACTCGCACGAATGGAAACTGGATCCACAAATCTTCAGCATGTTAATACAAAAATGTGGAAGTCCGGACATAGATCTATTTGCCTCTCCCCAAAACTATCATTTGGACAAATTCTGCTCAAGAACTCGTCACAAAAAGGCATGGAAAGTGGATGCTCTTTTCTTCAGCTGGAAAAACCTATTAGTCTATGCCTTTCCCCCTCTGCCCCTACTATCCAAGGTCTTACTAAAAGTCATACAGGAAAAAACAAAAATTATTCTAATGGCTCCGGACTGGCCTCACCAACACTGGTACCCGCTTCTAAGGAATATGTCACACCTTCCTCCATAGTACTTGCCTCAAACACCTCGCCTATTGTCTCAGAAGAACTATCAAATTCTGCACACTCGGCTCCAAACTCTGAATCGTGCAGCATGGCTAATCAACTAATTTTACCAACCACATCTCTCGGTAAACCTGTGATGGATGTCATTTTGGAAGCCTGAAGGCATAGTACTAGAAATTCTTATGCTAATAAAAGGAATAGACACAGCAAAACTCAGTATTCCTCAGATTTTACAATTCTTAACTGAGATGCTTGACAAGGGCCTATCTTTTTCGTCAATAAAAATCCATGCCTCTGCCATCTTAGCTCATTACAACACAGAGCCTCCCCTCTTTTCTCATCCCCTGCTAAAACAGTACCACAGAGGGGCCAAAAATTTAAGGCCTCCCAGGAGAGCGCCAACTCCTGCATGGGACCTCAATTTTGTGCTGGAAAAACTCACCCTACCTCCTTTTGAATCAGCAGCTACTGCGGATGTAAAATTTCTTTCTTGGAAGATGGCCTTTCTTTTGGCAGTCACTTCAGTTAGAAGGGTTTCAGAACTACAGGCTCTCATGGCAGTGGAGCCTTTCATTATTTTTTACCCAGACAGGGTGGCTCTCAGGACCAATACTTCTTTTATGCCTAAGGTGGTATCCAGTGTGGCTCTTAACCAGACCATTCACCTGCCAACTTTCTTCCCAAATCCGCAAAACAAGGGAGAGTGGATTCTGCATTCATTAGATGTACACAGACAACTAAGATTCTACTTAAACAGGACAAAATCTCTAAGGAAATCTGAGCAACTACTGGTGGCATTTCCTGCAGGATTAGAGGGGAAGGCTGTATCAAAGCAGACTATTTCTAAATGGACAAGCCATTGCATTCGTTTCTGCTACTTGCACCACGGTAAACCTGTGCCCAAGGGGATCAGATCCCATTCCACCAGGCCTGCCTCTACTTCAGCAGCTTTTCTCAGAGGGGTCCCTACCAGAGACATTCTAGAAGCTGCTACTTGGAGCTCAGTTCATACGTTCACAAAGCATTATCATTTACCTCTGTTTTCTAAATCCAGGGCAGGCTTTGTCACTGCAGTCCTGCAGGGCCATATAGCTGCTCCTAATGCTGTTTAGTTTCATCCTCCCATCCATAGCTTTGGGATTCTACCCAAATGTAATGACTGCAACAGTGAAACACGAAGAGCATAGTACAGTTGTGTACACTTACAATAAATGTAGATGTTCGAGTGTATTCATTGTTGCAGTTCGAATTACCCACCCGCCAACCCCCTTTCTATACCTTCTCTTTCCTTCACTATACTCAAAAGCCTTTTTGGTGTATTTGCTTTTAGTTGAAGGTAAATTTTATGTTTCTGAAGTGCATTTATATATTTACAGTTTTTTATATATATATATATATATATATATATATATATATATATATATTTGCTCCCCATTTGGGGGTCACCTGACATCTGGGGCAAGAAATACTGATTAAAATGGCATTGGCTGCATGTTTTATACCCCTGACAACCTGACGTCATGGAAGAAGAGACCGCAACCGATGCAGGACCCAAGACTTTGTTATTCAGGCCGACTGAGGGCAACCTGCCAGCAGATTACCCGAATGTAATGACTGCAATAGTGAATACACTTGAACATCTACATTTATGGTAAGTGTACAAAACTGTACTTTCCTTTTCTTCATGTCTCCAGCTGGATTTTCAGTGGTGGATTCAGTAGTTGGTTCTCAATCTGCGGTGCCCGTTTGAACCCCCAGGAGGTTCTCACAGATGCTTCAGACATGGGATGGGGGAGCATCCTTTGGCTCTCTAAAGGTGCAGGGTCCTTAGTCATCTCAGCAAAGGAAAGACTACGTCACTGTCAAAGAGATGAGAGCTGTTCTACTGGCTCTTCAAGCATTTTTACTCTGTTTTCCCCAGAGCCTCTCAAGGTGTTTACAAGACAATACCACAATGATGTCGTGTGTCAACAAGCAAGGGGAGAACAAGGTATTATCTCCTATGTTTTTTTGCACTTCTTGTGTGGGAATTAGCTATCCAGTATCGTGTGACACTTGAGGCACTTTATATTGGCTTGGGTCAGAACATTGTGGCAGGCTGTCTGAGCGGGTCCTTAACACAATCCCATGAGTGGTTCTTCACAGGGATGTGTTTCTGGACATTGTCCACCAGTCATGTACTCTTCAATTGGATCTTTTTGCCTCCCCTCTGAACAGATGATTTTTTTGCCAGAGTCCCAGTTCCTCTGGTTTGGAAGGTGTACATCCTTTCTGTTTCTCGGAAAGGGATGTTTCTTTATGCCTTCCCTTCCTCTCATTCCAAAAGTCCTGTTCAGAATACAACAGTATGCTCCCAAAATATTGCTGGTGACTCCCTTTTGACCCTGACGGCATTAGTTCCCTCTTCCTTGCATTTAGCCAAGGGCAGTCATTACAAGTTACCTCACAGGTGGACCTACTCACCCAGGGCAAGGGATCTCTCATCTGTCCGCACCTGTCCATTCTTCAGCTGACACTTTGGGTGATGAGATTTTGATTCCATACAGGCACGTTTTTCTAAGGATGTGCTTAAGGTCCTGCAGGAGGCCAGGAAGCCCACAACTAGGAAATCCTAATTATCCAAATGGAAGAGGTTTTTTGTTTGGTATTTTTCGAGTAATCTGGTTTCACTTTCTGTAGATGTTCCCATGGTTCTATCTTATCTGGATGAACTGTTCAATGCTGGTTTGGCTTATTCTTCTGTTAAGGCCCACTTACCAGCTGTTTCTGCTTGTCTGCCTTTATCACCTCCTTTAACTTCTAGGTTTGAGGCTAAACAGTTTCTTAAAGGTGTTCTTCATCTGAGGCCTCCCAGGAAGCCTGTTCCTTCTCCCTGGGATTTAATTTTGTTTTGGAAAAACTGGCCCAGGTTCCTTTTGAGCCTGCAACTTCAGCCTACTTTATAGCATTGTTCTTGGAAGACTGTACTTTTGTTAGCCCTTACTTCTGCCAGATGGGTGTCTGAGCTTCAAGCCCTTATGGCTTGTCATTCTGTTTTAGTATTCCATAAGGACAGGTTGTCCCTTTGTACTAACACTTCTCTAATGCCCAAAGTGGTGAATGAGTTTTTTCTTAGTCAGTCTATTCATTTGCCCACTTTTTTTCCTTTCTTATCAGTCTGCTAGTGAAAAGGTACTACGCACTTTGGATGTGCATAGTCAACTCCGATTTTATTTGGATAAGACAAAGACGTTTTGTAAATCTGATCAGCTGTTTGTTTCCTTTCATCCTAGATCCTTAGGATTGGCTGTTTCAAAGCAAATTTTATTTTCTTGGATTTCTAAATCCATTTATTTTTGTTCCTTTCATTGCAAGAGCCTTTCTTCTTCTGTTGAGGCTCATTCTACTAGGATTGTGGCTTTTTCTGGTGCTTTTTTCAAGGGTTTCGTTACTAACTCTATTCTTGAGGCAGCTAGATATATGTACCAAGTACTATAAGTTGGATCTGATATCTAGAGCTAGAACTGGCTTTGCTCGGGCCATTCTAGAGAACTTTGCTGGTCCTTCCTCCTCCCTTTCTTCTTCCTGAGCATTTGCACTCTCCCTATTGTAAGGAATACTGCAACAGTGAAATGGAAGCACATGGTACAGTCGTGTAAGAACTTACCATAACAGTAGATGTCCTTCTCTTCACTGTTGCAGTATTCACTCCCTCCCTTCTCTTCTTGGTTCTTTTCCTCTTCTGGGTGTACTTTTTACCTCTCTGTTCCTTGGACTGGTGTTCCTATTGGGGCTTTCAGTTCTGAGGATGAAACGACTGGGCTTCACCTATATGCCCTACACTGTACACAGGGAGCATACGTGTGATGTATAGTGTACCTCAAGCAACCTAAGGGCTTTGGTATACTGGCTGGATGTCGGGCCATCCTTGGCAAGGGATCCCTTTTGTAAGGAATACTGCAACAGTGAAGTGTAGGACATTTACCATTATGGTAAGTTCTTACATAACTGTACTTTTTGTAGTGACTAGACATGCAATCCAGGAGACCATCAAAGAACCCAGCCTAATTTCTTAATTGCCTGTAAACACTGCCTGGTCAAGTGTTTTTTTTATGGTCTGACAGTAGGCAAATTAAGGCCAAGGGACTCAAATTCTAAACAGCGCATTAGAGCCTTTGAATTCTGCACTGCCAGACAGTGCATTGAAGCTTCCCTATCTGGGATTCAAACCCAGCTTGCAGTGGTGCAAGCACAAATTCTTAACCTCTAGACCACCATGGACGCCCCTCCTGGTAGAAGTATTCTAAGCAAAATTGAAACTATACTTAATGCAAATAAATTATTTATTCAGAGCTACCAGTTCATTGTAAATCCATATGTTGAAATCAAGAAGAACAAAAAAAGGTCTTGTAGACACAGCAGAGGACAGATTAGAAAACAGACACCTGAAGGAATGTGTTCATACAGTCAGGTGGCCAGTTGTTCAGGGAAAGCCTGTAGTTTTGTTTTGCAACCAGGGTGTGTTTGATGTTGCTCTTCCTTCCACTTGAAACCAGTTTAATGGATGCTTAGATTTAAAACAAATGTTTATTCCCACCCGTGATCTTCACCTGCTTAGGGCAGTGTGTAACCGAGACTCCGGGTGGAATAGCTAATATCTTTCCTTATTCCTATTACAGTAATCTTTACTCTTTGGATATCCTGCCAAGGAGAGTCTAATGTCCAGCCAGCATACCAAAGCCTTTGCACCTTTCAGCCTTTGTATGTCAGACATATATTTTACATGCAAGGTAGGAGGTACTTATGTGACCTATGTGATCAGAACTGGTCACAGACTTGGGATGCATGGCTAGGCTTAAAAAGGTCCTAGTGGTTGATGGAGTAGTGCAAACCAAGAACCTATGACATATGGGCGCCTAATCCTCAGTGTCTTTGCCGCCAGTCTGAACACCATCTCTAAATTCGGTCTGTATGCAGTTCTCTAAGCTGATTTATCTGCTGTGCCTTTCAAAGATAAGTGCTTCATTGGGTTCCTTCTTTTCTTTTTTCTTTCTTGTAGTTTGTTTTTACATCATCTAGGAAGGGAAAATGTGGGGGCAGATTCCCCATAAAGGTAGACATGAATGCCTTTGTTCGGGTACTACGCAAGACCATACTTTGTGCCGTATCTGCCAGGTGTTTGTCCCTAAGACACTTTGCAACCATCTGTCATCCCTTTCTATTAATTTGGAAAAATGAAGTCTGAAGCTTTAGGCTCAGGGTACTATGGCTGAATCCGCTTCCTGCAAAGATTTGCTGCCACTTAATTAAAAAGCTGAAAAAACACGTACTGAGCTTGTTGCTGTCCAGCCTACACAAGACATCTCCCTCAGGTTGGATGAAGAACCTGAAGACCAGACAGTGCTGATGCTTGCTCTCTCTGTAGTGACCCAGTAGGGGGCTGACTTTGAGTTGCCTTCTTGCATGTCAGCTGAGGCTGTGCATACATTTAGTGCATATGTCAGCGGAGAACCACAGCTGATTATATCTGAAGGGCCTAGGCGAATTCCTCAAATTTTAGTTAGGGAAGAGATGCCTGATGCCCTCATTGAATCTAGACAGGGGTCTTGACACTCCTAGATTTGTCATGACTGATGTTTCTTTAAAAAATAAACTGAAAATCAAACTTGTTGCAGCTGTGGCTAAGTGGTGTCATAGACAGTGGCAGGACATTACTCAAGAGCTCGACTCTGAAGCCCCTTTAGGGGTGGTCTGTTCCTGCTTGTTGGTCCCTGGTCTTTCACTCCATCTATGAGGCCTGGACATTCTGATTCTTTGGGTGAAGAGTTGGACTCTGGTGAAGTATTCTTAGTATATTCCTCCTAGATTTACTATGCTTTGACTTTAGGGTTTGATGAAAAATATTTTGTCCCCGACACTCCTTTTGAGAAGTTATCTTTTGGGGACATAGTTTTCCATATGATTAAATATTTTAATTGGGACTGTTCCCAGATTTCAGAGGTACCAAAGAGATGTGAACTCTTGCAAATGGATTCACTCATACCTTCTGCAATCCCTCCAGTCTTAGTTACTCTTTTGGACACATTCTCCAGGAAGGGCTGACAGGGAGCCATAATTGACTCTTCGGCAGACACAGACATCCTCCAAAAGGGCCTTACTGAGACGGACACCTGGTATCAAAGTCATGGTCTCAAGCTAAATGCCAAAAAATGCATAGTCATCCCATTTGGGGAAAACAAAACACCCACAAATTACCACATAGGTGGCAGCCCCCTTAATACAGAAGAGGTAATAAGAGATCTGGGGACCCAGGTAGATAGTAATCTCTTTTGAAAATCATATTGCAAAAGTAGTTAGGAAATCCTTCTATGTGGTCCATCTAATTACTAAAGGGTTCGCATCTAGAAATAAAGAGGTTATAGTGCCCCTCTACTTGTCACTCATTAGACCTATCATAGAGTGCAATGCCCCATTTGGGATGTACCTCACAAGACACTTCCAACAGCTGGAAAGACCACAAATGTACCTCACCAAGAGGATTACTGGTCTCAAACATATGTCCTATGCAGCCCGACTGAAAATACTCTGGCTGTACTCAGTGGCATACCGCTTACTCAGAGGTGATCTCTGCCTGACTTACAAAGCCATGTCCAAATTAGAATTGATGGACATGCTCCACCTAAAGAAATCCAAGTCACTGCGAGCCACACACTCTACTTAGCTAAACCTCGCCACAACAATAAATAGAACATGCTGGAGGGTTAGATTCCTGTCACAGAGACTCCCCATGCTTTGGAACAAAATTCCAAATTGGATCAGGCAGAACCCCTCACTAACCCTTTTCAAGAGAAACCTTGACGAGTGGATGGGTAACAGAAATTACACCCCTGGGATCACTTCATTGGCTCTGCTTGACAGAGGATCAGTTAATTAATCAATGGGGCAGCGAAATCGGACACACTCTGGCTAGGCTTATAAATGCCGTCGGGCAGATAGCCTAGTACCTACCTATGAACCTATTTACAGCAGACTCTCAGTAGTCCTGATGCTCAACCTCTGGCCTGTGAAGAGCCAGACAGATTGTATAAAGTGCCTGAAAATCATAAATACTTGTACAAAAGTCATCTAATCCTGCTGCTGTTAAGATGTCCACTGATAAGCCATCCAAACTGCTTTCCTCTTCCAGGCTTTTAGTTTCTGACAAGGACAGCAGTGCGATGGAGAGATTTATGGGAAAAATGTATGCTTCTGCTACTTTGGCTTTTAGGGCCATTAATTATCAGACCCACATGACCAGATATGTTGAGACTTTTCTCTCTTAGCTCGGGTGGGGGACCGATATGCCTGATTCAGGCAATAAGACTTCTGCTCGTTCTCTTCTGAGTTCTGCCTCTTGTAAATGCAGCTGATGCTTCTTCTAGGGCAGCTGCTTCTGGTTCTGTCATGAGGAGTTATGCCTGTTTGTGCCTGCAGGCTTTGAGAATGTTAACATAAAACGTTTATATTCTCCTTTAGTTTACCAGAATATTTTTTTGGCACCCCTGATGCAGAATTATTTAAACCCTTGCAGGATAAAGGTAAGGTTATGCAAGAACTTATTTTTGTTTCTCCTGTACCTAAGTTCTAGAGTCTGTTGAAATCTTCCTTTGTCTGTATGCAGCCTAGACAACCTGCTAGGGGTAAGAACAGTTCTAAGCACATTTTCCCAGGCAAACCCACTCAGAGTTCTACAGGCCAAAAACCTTTTCCTGATAAATCTTCCTCTGTCTGACATCTGGCCTCCCCTCTCTTTTGGCCGGATTCCTCTGTCCCTCAGACTATTTCTTTGCTTGACCTGTCTGGCAACAGATAATGACAAATGCCTGGGTTCTGTCCGTCATTTAACACTTTAAATGTTCTGGCTTGGAAGTCCCTTCCTCTATTTTCTGGCCTTCCTCAGTCTTCTTCTTACCAGCTTCCACATTTTCCTTTGGATCTGGGGATCTGCTGGAAGCGGAACCATCTGACTTGTTCCCTTGTCTCAGCAGGAAACATTTTTTTTTATTCCAGACTGTTTCTGGTTCCCAGAAAGGAGGGAGTTATGGAGGCTCATCCTAAACCTTCCCTTTTTTAACACCTTTCTCAAGGTTCCTACTTTAAGGATGCTGTCTCTTCAGACAATTTTTCTCCTCTTGCTTCCCCAAGTTTGTCTGGCATGTCTGGACGTGAAGGACGCTTATCTCCATATTCCTGTTCACCCTGTCTTCAGGAAGTTTACATTTCTCCACTTTTTCCTCTCATTATCAATTCTCTACTTTGCCTTTTGGCCTAACTTTCTACCCTTCCAAGGGTATTTACCAAATATCTGCCCCCTGTAGTAGCTTTCTGCAGACTTTAGAAAATTCAAATATTCCCTTATTTGGATGACTTTCTAATTTAATCTCTAGCAGCTTCTGTTTCACAATGTAAACTGCACTATGCTGCTTCTGTGCAGTGTGGGATTCACCATCACTCTTTAAAAGACTGTGCTGACTCCCTCTCAGGGCCAATTTTTTTGGGTTGCAGGATTCATACTATCCTAATTTTGGCTTGCCTCCTGCCTCCCAAATCCTGTTTTTGACTGCTTTTTTTCATTCTGTTAATCCTCTTTCTAATGTTAAAGTTCATTTGTCAGCCATTTCTGGATGCGTGTCTCTGAATCTACTTTTAGCATCTAGTTTTGGAATCGAACACTTTTTAAAAGGCTTCCTTTATATCAGGCCTCCAAGAAAGCCTATTCCTACTTCTTGGGCCCTTAATTTTCTTCTTGGAAAAATTGATTTGTTCCTCTCTTGAGTCTTCCCTTTTTTCTTCACTTCAGCATTGTACTTGGAAGACTGATGGCTCTTACCTCTGCTAAGAGGGTTTCTGAACTCCAAGCTGTCATAGCTATTCCTTCTTTTTTTTTTTTTTTCACAAGGACATGGTGTCTCTTCATGCCAGTCCTCCTTTTATGCCAATGGTGGTGTCAGTGATTTGTACTTTAATCAGTCTGTTCATCTTCCCTCCTTTTTTTCCTTCTTCATAGACCTCTAGTGGTAGGGTACTTCACACCCTGGATTTACATAGGCAGCTCAGGTATTAATTGGATAAGATGAAATGCATCCGAAAATCTGAGCAATATTTTGTTTCCTTTCAAGCTATGAAATTGAGTTTGGCAGTGTCTAAGCACTTCTATCTCCTCCTGGATTTCGAAGGCCTTTTCTTTTTGTTTTTCTTTTCATGACAAACGGCTTTTCCTGTTCGGTTCATACTCATTCTACTTGGACGGTAGCCTCTTCTGGTGCTTTTTTTTTTTTTTTTTTTTCAAGGGTCTGGATACTAGATCCATCTTGGAAGCTGTCACTTGTATTTTTGTTCACAGTTTTACCAAACATTGTAAGTTGGATGTCATTTCCAGGGCCAGGACAGACTATGCCAGGGCTATCCCTCATGGGTTTGTGGAGGACGTTTCTCTGCCTTCCTCCTCCAGTACTTTCCGGTAGCTCTTGTACTCTTCCAAGAGTAAAGAATACTGCAACAGTGGTAAGGAAGGACATAGTATAGTTGTGTAAAATCTTACTGTAACAGTGGATGTCCTGTATCTCACTGTTGCAGTATTCTGTCCTGCCGTCCTACCCATTATTTCCTGTTGCCCTACTTCTGTCTGAGGAATCCCTGTTCCATCTTTATCTCCTTCTGATTCCCTTTTTGGATATGCATGTTATGGTTTTTCTGAGGTTTCTCTGGTTCTGTCTGGGCACTTCTGAAGATTAGGCATCCGTATGTCACATATGTACCTTATGCTTTGCATGCAGGGCATATGTCTGATGTATGATGTGTGAAAGGTGTGATATGCTGTCTGAACATCAGGCTGTCTGCAGGATATCCCAAGGGTAAAGAATAGTCTAACTGTGAAAAGTAGGACTTCTACTGTACTTTGCCAAGTCGAGACCAAAGCTATCACCTAGCCCTTGTCCTCAAAAGCACATGGGTGCAGTGATCTGTGTTCCACATGGCTGAAGGTACTTTGCATCTTGTGTTATCCATGACGGTGCAGTTTGATATGCATTAATTCTAACTAAGCTATCACCTTGTCAGAAGTGATCCATTCCTGTGTTTGATATATTTTGAATATTGAAGTTCTGGTTATAACATAGGATGAGAGTAGTTATTATTAATTGTTTTGGCATTTGAGAAACATAAGTTTGTAATGACTGTTGAGTGTCTCAGTAAATGCAGAGCTAAAACAACAGAAGTGTGTAGTTTGTTAGATATGATTAAGATAATAGGTATGTATTTTTGCATCAGTATTTGTACTAAATGAGTGCCATTGATGCATAAGAAATTTTGTTAGCTTCTAGATTGCATATATAAGTCAAAAAATAAGTGTAGAGCAAGCTGACAGTTAAATCATCTGATGTTTGTTTGTTGCATGTTAAAAGTTTGTACCAAGGAATGAGTAAAATTTCCATTCGTTAATTGTATGCAACTGCTATTGCTGATTGCGATGTTGGTCTTAGGAAATCCATAAAGAACCTGATTAATTTGTTTGTGTATGATTGGAACGATTTTCCACTTTTAAATTTGATAAAAGCTGTTGCATATGTTAGGTGTTGTTCAGCTAGTATATACTGCCACTGGCTTTGTGCTGTGCCATACATCATACTGACCATGGCTATTTATGCCACTGATTTTGAGTGTCATTTAAGTAGAGGAGAAACAGTGTAACCCATGTCTTTACCAAAGAGTTTGAAAGCCTACATCAAGGAAAACTTTGTTAATTTTTTGAAGCTGAGTTTAGGAGCAGAGGGTACCTTTGCTGATAAGCTGCATTAATATTGTGTATACCACAGAATAGCAGTGATAAACATTTTATTCCAGAAGGCAAAAGTCTGTTGTGGCTTGTTGTATTTATGAGTAAGATATGGATATGCTCTTCTCGCATCTTTTGGAGTGTTGGGGACTATGCCTTCTCTGTAGTCGACAAAGAAATATGTCTATAATTAAGAGTATAACACAACTGTGAAGCTTAAAAACATAAAGTGCATTTTTGTACAATGAAGTCAATGTTTTGTATGTATTGATGCCCCAGTGTGCACCTCATTCCTGTCATCCCAATCCTCTAATGTTATCTGTATTACTGTCTGTCCCCAGTTCTTATATTAGGAGTGCCCTTCTTGTATGTAATGGTGGAGGTAAGGAGGTTCTTGGTCATAATCTGTAATGACTGGGAAATTATTTGCTCATGTGGTTCTTGCATAAATCACTAAGGAGCAGATGGCTTTTTCTGTCTGTTGCATTAAATCCTCTTCACTTAGAACACCTCAGTAGAATGGATGATGATCAGCAATTTCAGTTAGTTGTAATTTAAATAGGTGGGTATATGTTTGGGGGGGCAGCTAAGATTCTTCTTACTGAAAGGCATTGGTGCCGGAACCATAGAGCGAGGGGGGGGGCCCACTTTTGCAGCACTTGCAACCATCCCAACTCGTCAAGTGTGCAATGACCACACACCTGTTTGAACAGTTTTGCGCGCCTGTTTGAACAGATAGAGCTGGTGATTTTTCTTTTAACTGCATAATGACCATTCGGTCAGACCTGTGTGAACGGATTTAGTTTTGCTGTCCGGGCGGAGTGTATTTCTTCATTGCAGAGTTGGTTTAGTTTTGCTGTTCGGGTGGAGTGGAGTTCTTCATTGCAGAGTTGGGATTTCTTTACTTTACTGCAGCCTTGGAGTTTTCTTTTAACTGCAGGATAACGGCCGTTCGGGGCAGACTTTCAGCCACGGATTATGGTGCCGTTGAGATTACTGTATGCAGAGCTAAGGTACTGTCTTCAGGTGTGTGTGTGTGAGTGAGTGAATGCCCCCAACAGGATACATCTGGTGCCTAGAGATAACACAGGCTCAAACCCTGTACCTTTGGTGCAGGTAAAAAGAGCCTAAAGTCCCTAGCCACCATCACTTGTGAATTTATGCCTCACAATTTTGTTCTGTTCCTCGTTGAATCTCTGTTATTTCAGGAGCAGTAAAATAAAACCTTTTATGCTAGCAATTTTCTAAGTTTATAAGATCAGTATTTGAAATGTGTCCCTATTTTGGGGCTGTATTCCCCCATTATTGGCTTTGTTCTATATTTTTGTGCTAAGTGGTTGAGAGCTATGGTGATAAGTGATAACTGACTACACTAAATGATAGTCATTTAAGTTTGTCTTGCTGTCTTTCAGGAAACTGATGTAGCTTAGTGGTATGTTGGTCTGACTGTAGGGCACAGGGTTCTGGGTTCAAAACTCGGCAGTGAAATGTGCAGTGATAACGCAACATTTTATGCAAGCAACTTTCCAAAATTATACGAGCAATGTTTAAAATGTGTCCCTGGTGTTTGGCCTTTTGCCCCCCCAATTGAAAATAAGTGCAAGAAGCTGTGCAACATGCCTATGGCTTACACTACTGTGATTCTGTATTTGTATATGTATATATATATATATATATATATATATATATATATATATATATATATATATATATATATACATAGTGTGTAGAAGTAGACTGTTATCATGGAAATCTTGTGAATAGGGCAGTTTTGTCATGCTACTGGAAAAATGTTCAACAATAAATTTAAAATGCTCTCTAACTTATGTCTAACAAGTGTGCTGTATTATACAAGGAATATAATTTGATAGGAAGGTGCATCAAAGAAATCATGTATGTTTCTTGTTTTGTGCGCAAGGGGCCCATGACTTGAAAACAGCTCAAAGGTAATCTTTATCCACCACTGGCCAGATGCATTTTCTGTGGATGTGGTGTGGGTTTTAATGCTGTTTCAATGAATGTGAGCTTCAATGGCAGAGAAGTTTTAATGCCATGTCTATTTTCATTGTGAGACAGTATTGCTTTGTTTAGTAGATATATGTTGGTGTTTGTGCATTGTGCTATAAAATGTAAAAAAAAAAAATAAAGTCCAAATAATCATTGTAGAAGTAAAGCAGTATGCACACATTAGGGTTTATGGTAAATGGGGTGAAATAGCCAGGTGATGGGGCATTGGAATGGCTGTAAAGGGGGACTCCGGTGCTATATTTTGGTTCTGTTCTTCAGTTTGCATTTGAAAGTTGGTATCCCACAATTCCTTTGGAGTGGGTGGGATTGTGTAATTATGCATGCAAATTTTGCATTAATCAGCATACAGATTTGTGCCTATTATTCATGGGCCTGAATGGATATATACCACAGAGGCTACCACTGTTCCAGAACAAACTATCCATAAAAATAAAACAAAGCTCATCCGTTCATATTCAAATGCAACTTGGATTTAAGGATGGGCAATAGAAAATGCACTCCACGATTGTCCCTCATGCCACAAATGGATAGAGGCAGTTCCTAAATGCTGCATCCCTTATATAGGTTCCCTCAAATTATCTATGGAATGATCACAGTTATTCTCACTAGGGCTAATATACAATTATCAGCCATGGGATAGGTAAGACCAATCAGAAAATGTTTATTCAAGAATCAATCACCAAAAGGGAATTGGCTAAGCTTAAAAAGTCCTCCAAGTGAACCTATGTTGTGGTAGTAAATAGTTATAAAAAATTGCCCTTTTTAGAACACTAAGTGCCCCTCTCACCCACCGCCTCCCCAGTTTTCAACAGCTTCCGGCACCTCTGCTGAAAGTATTGTAATAGTCATTAGTCAGTTGTACTACTAGTGAACTTTGAGAGTTAGGTTGCAGTACCCCAGGTCCTCTGCTTTAGGTCAGCCCTGCAGTGAATGAAACTGTCATCCTCCACCTCCTTATAGGATGACAGAGAAAACCAGCAGGCACTGTCCAGCCTCCTTGTGTCAAAATCTCTGGCCTGCTTGCCAGAAGGAAATAGGTGGAGATGTAGTTGCTTTGAACACACAAATTTATGTCGACGGGCCTTTAAATTTTGTCAGGGCTTTAGTAAGCTGAAAAAAGAAACCAGACACACCCTGATCAACCTATCACCCCATTATTTTGTCCACACTATTTTTTTCCAGGAGATGTAATTACTTCATTGACATGTAATTAATGATTCTTGTACTTCAAGTCCACTTCCCAGTAAGTTATACTGCTTTGTCATGATCAGAGGGGACTAAATCAAAAGAATTCTAATGTATTTTTTCTTTCAAATTTAGAGTCATTGGTTCAAAACTGTCAATATATAAAGATAAGATGAATTGTGGAAGCTTTCATTCCTAGATAATTTAGACCAACCTGTTCTTATTTAAATTTTTTTTTTGCTGCTATGAAATTAAACACCAACATTTTGAGCTTATTTGGAAAACAGTCAGACTTTACAAAAAATACTTTTGCATGCCATCAATTGGTGCATATGTATCAGTAATATTTAACTTTGCATGAAGTGTGATAATAGTGTTTATTTTTCTCATAAGGTTCGCTTGTCTTTGCTGATGACAAAGAAGGATCCAAAAATATCACTTTAAAAACACGTTTCATCCACATAAGGGAAGGTGGGGCATTACATATTGGAGCAGACAAATGCCACTACAAGTCCAAAGCTACAATAATTTTATATGGTAAATCAGATGAAAGTGAGGACCTGCCTTTGTTTGGCAAGAAATTCATTGGTGTGGAAGCCGGAGGGTTACTGGAACTTCATGGGACCAAAAAGTTGTCATGGACTCAACTGGCAAAAACACTACCAGCTTCGGGACTACCTTCAGGGTCCTATTCATTTAAAAAAGATTATAGTCGTGGTTTCAATGTTCGTGTTATTGACCAGGACACAGCACAGGTGCTATATGTAGACAAGTTTGATACCCATGAGCCGGAAAGTGAAAGCATAAGACTGCACACATTTCTGAAAGCTCTGGATCCTGGCCGCATTGTTGCTATTGCTGTTGGGGATTCAGCTGCAAAATCACTACTGTCTGACACAAAGCAAACCCTTAAGGATCTGCTGGGAAGTGCGCATGTTAATGATTTAAGTTTCAGGTAATGTAGTTCCATAAGACTGAGTGAAATCTGTTGCACTGATGGAGTGGGTGTATTGTGTGCATGTGTAGTTTTTTTCTATTTCATAGACTGTTTATTCATATGTATATGTCTGATATAGGTGGTATTTCCTTCCACCTACTTCAATGGATTTCTAACCTGTATGAAAAGAAATTGTTAGTCATTGTTTTGAAACCTATCATGTCCTATGTTAGCACTTATCACTTATTGATTCTTATTAGATCTCCATCTGTAAAATACCTAAGATTATCAATACAAACATCATTATGCAGTCAGCATCAAATCTCAGATCTGTATAGACAACTGAAATCACTTTTGTTAACAAAAGAAAGCCAAATAAATAGTCTTCTTTTTCCATCATAGTAATGAAGTTATCAGATTGGCCATAAAAGTTGTCGTAGTTTTGAATGTTCAGCCACTTAGAGGAGGTTAAGTCATTATATTTTGTACTTTGGAATGGAATAACCAGAGTTTGGATTTCTTTTTACAAGTAGAATGCTGAAAAGGCAGTAACAGAAGAGGTTTGCTTACCTCATAGGATTTTGTGTGTGAACCATTTTAACAATGTACTTTGTCTTGCAAAAGTCACTGAAAGATGCATAAATACTACAAGGAAAACACTTTCCATGTCACTTCTCCATCTCTTTATATTCATCCATCTGTCTAATTATATAGGTCTACTGATAGTGATTGAATGACCCAAACATCAGTGTCTATAACATCAATCAAGAAACATCGACACACTATTACACACTTGCCAAGCAACAGCCTCAGTGCAGGCAAAAGTAAAACACAAAAAAATAAACAAAAATCGATGTTTTTTGCAGGGGGCAAGCCCCCCCCCCCCCATCGCCATATACTCCCTGCTAATTATATATATATACTAACTCTTAAGATTACACAATATCAGAGAAAGGATATATTCCAATACCCTGAATAATATGGGACTTTGTATACCTGCTGACCATCTGCTTAGCTGACCACATTTTAGTGACTAAACAGATGTCAGCCAACTGTAGTGTCAACAGTAATCAGTGTTCATAGCTATATATGAAGAGTCCCATTTAGCAATGTGATATGCATGGAAACTAGTGCTCTCCATTGTCACAGTGAATTGGACACAGGGAGAACTGTTAGTGCAACTTGCATTTTGAATCGTGGCTTATTCGTGATCAGATGTTATGATACAGATGTGAGCTTTAGCCTCATTCACAGCCTGGCCTTTTTTTCCCCCAAGATACCATTGCAGAAACTCAAAGTATAATCTTCATAGTTTTGATTGAAAAGTGTTGCATTGTTGCTGTTTTTCTCCTTAGAGGAAACTATTCTGTTTTTTGCAATTTCTGTGCAGTTTGATTATAAATGTTGTCATCTTGTTTTTTTAACACTGGTTTCACCCGAAATGAAGAAAACATAACTGGTGGTACATGTTTAATTTGTTGCGCGATTGCTATTCTGTTGTCCTTAAAATGTATTAGGTTGTATCTTTTCTTAAGACTATTTCATGCAGATCCCTTGTGAGAAATTCATTTCTTTTGATTTTTGCTATTGCTAGAACCTTTAAGTATACCTCTTGCTGGTGGGAGTAGATATCAAATGGGTGTAAATGTAGAGTCATGGGGTGCCCCTGCTTGTTTGATTATCTTATTAGCATTCTGAGGGAAGATGTTAGCCATACTTGTGTTATATGATTTACCAGAAAATAGCGACCATCAAGTCATCTGCCATGATTTGCTAATCTGGCTCCAGTCCCTGATAGGCGAGTCAACAAAAACAGTTGAAGTTTGGCACTATGTATAACCTGCTATGGCAGTATAGCACCTCCAGGTAGTTTGTAGAACCTCATTGTGTTTATTTATTTGCTTGCTTTTGTGTACTTAAAAGTCTCACTGTATGGATACATTTCCCATTTTTTGGAGAAGCCCGGGGAGAAAGCTCCAAGAAATAGCTATACAGCATAATGTTTTAACAAGCTGTATAAGGAAAGGTGTACACAAACTAATGACAGTCATTAAAATGGAATAAGCAAGATAATGTCACACAAAGATGTAAAGCACTGTAAGTTCTAAGAAGTGACATTAGTGTACAATATTCTTTAAATATTTAATGTCCTTTAAGAGTATTGTCAGAATTCTGACTTTACTTGCATCTTGGATGTGCAAACAGACAATGGAAAAATAGATGTTCATCGTGGTACCCTGCTGCAGTCATCACACTTGGGGTTATCCTGTCGTCAGGCGGTCCCGCAGTCGGCCGGATTTCCAAACATGTAGCTATCACACACATGTACTGCAAATTAAGTTGTATTTGTAGCTTAGTGTGCATTAATTATGTATATTTTTAAGTGTTCCCACTGGAAACCAGCATTTTTCTAGCTCATATCTTCTTTATGGTTTTGCTGCATCTAGAGGTGGTGAACCTTCACCAAGATGGTTATTACCTCTGGTAAGGATTTGCTGATATTAAAATCCGTTTATTAATACAGTACTGTACAATTTGTTTTTCAGTACTGCATAATTCTGCAGCCAATTTCACCAGTGTTTCTAAAGCTGGTGTGTAAATACTGCCACATTGAAACTGCAGAGGTGTGAAATTGGCGTCCTTAGTTATGTCCGAGTCTGCTGCAGGTGAAAAGTAATGTCTCTGCTGATATGAGCTGGAAATTGGTTGCTTGCAGCACAGATTCCTTTAAGTGTTATGGATATTTTTCTTGCATCACGGATCTGGATTCATAACTTATTGTTAGCATTCTGATAAGTGACTTCCTTATGCGGCAGTGGTCTTGTTTCATTGTTTAGATCAAAGGATGTATCGCTCCCAGGAAAGCAACTTAGTGCTATATGCTACTTCAGAATGTTGAGGATATTCTTACTGAAGTGTATTTTGACTTGCTTATGGCTGAGGGCTGTTTATTCCAAAAGTGTGTCTTGGGAGTTCTGGCTTATGGCTAGGAGCTGTTCATAACTATGCAGTATTGTGCATGTTTTGTTTTTATTTGCTCGTGGCTGACCTCAATGATTTCATTGTTAACCTAATCTTACTGTATTTTGATTTTTCTAGCTTGAACAATATGCAAAGCTGATTTTGAAAACAGTTGCAGTAAGTGTATGTTTCAAGCTTGATTTGTTAAAACTAGTAGAATTTCTGATAAACAATTCTCGAGTTGCTTAGGTTCAGACAGCACTCGCGTGTTTTTTGTTTTCAAAAATGTAAGCCAGTCAACATTACAACACAGCCAGGGCAACATCAGTGCTACAGCAACAACAGTGTATTCCTAGCAGAGTCCAACAATCAATTTTTAGTTTTGTTCTTTCATAAAGTTTTTAACATCTTTCCATTATATTGGTAGAAATGCAAGTTTTACATACCAGACTTCCCCAATGTGTTTGGTTGGGGGTAGGGTTGTTGTTGCCTTTGTCCCAAACACTTCACTATGT
>NC_056730.1:1140868292-1140873677 GCF_019279795.1 Protopterus annectens
CCACTTTCCCACATCTTACCATAAGATCCTTAATCATACCAATACCCAATTCATTGGGTATACAGGTGTAAAGGGACTCTACATCCATTGTTACCAAATCAGCTCATCCAAATTTAATTGCCCAATTAAAAAATCATATAAGGATGTTGAAAATTGCTCCGTGTTCTGCAATACATAGTCATATAACTGAAGTACTTTGCTTAACTCCATATTTAGATACACCGACACAGGTTCTGTTAACCAGCCTGCTCCAGAAACAATGGGTCTGAAGAGAGGTTGGTAGGGATTCTTATGTATCTTTGGGAGACCATACATCCTCGGTATTATAAGATGTTGCACTCTGAAATAATCATGTATCTCATCATTTATTATCCCCAATTTTCTACAATCATCATATGTCCTATCTAAGTTTTGTTTAATAGAATCCACATACCCTATATCTGTCTTAACATAAGCATCACTCGATAGCATTTCATACATAGTGTTTAAATAATAAACAATGTCCAACACTACGAGTGCTCCGCCTTTATCGGCCGGTCGTATAATAATATCAGCATTATTCCTGAGGTCCTTCAGTGCTGTTCTCTCTTCATAGGTCAAATTATCAGAATAGTAATTGCAGTCAGTAGCATGTTTATCATATAGCGTTTCCTCAACTGCTTTAATAAATAAATCAATATTCGGGGGAGGGTGTGGCATAAAGCTGCTCCTTCGTTTAAGTCCCTCAGTGCCATAGGCTGTATCATTACCAAACAAGAGTTTCAAAGATAAATTTCTTGCGAATTGTCTTATCGCAATTAAACTGTCACTAATGTCTACTTTAGTGGCAGGAATAAAACTAATGCCCTTACTCAAAAGTTCAACTTTGTTAGTAGACAATTCATATGAAGAAATATTCCAAACTAAGTTGTTTGGTTCCACAGTTTGGTTAAGGTACATACCTGTTGTACCGATGGCTGTTCCTTCCTCCTCTGTGGCTTCTACTCGTCTATCTCTAATGATCTCTTCCTCCCCATACGTATCGGAATAGGAACTGAAGGAAAATTTACAGTGGATACTTTCTCAATCGGAATCTTTCTTCTTACATCCGTGCTGGAGTGATGCAGGTTCTCACTTATTGGTCGTTGATGTAACTCAGGAACTGTTTCCGCTGGTGTCGTGTAGACCGATGGTGGTGCCTCTGGAGAGCGAAGAAGCATATCCTGCTCAGAGTTATAATTAGAATTACGCCCCGCCTCTTCAGACCTAGGACTATGATGCTCGATGTGCTGTTGACCAATGCGTTCCCCTCTTCTGTCTTCCGCAGCCAAAGCAGTGATAGATCTTCTTTGCCAACGTCTCGCCCCTCTACGATTGTCCATGTTATTGGCCCGAATATTGTCACTCGCTGAGGCCGATGTTCTTGACCAAACAAAAACATTTATACGAAAATCTTGCAAGTCTCTAATTAATTTGTTCCTTTTTACATCGAGAAGATTTTTCTCGTATCTCTGGACCCTGTCAATGAGCTCATGTAAATATAGCTCCGTTTGATCCGGTCCACTTACATCAATGAGTTCCTTTTGTTGTTCCACAATAGTGTCATGTAATGTATATTCATGCGGTTGAAAGAAATCCAAAAATAGTTTCATATATGCACGACTCGCCCCTAAGTTAGTTGTTAGTTCATTTGCTAAGGTATTGTATGTGTATATATGGGTCCCATTCAGAAGACCGAAACGCCGATTGCCCGACCCGGGAATCACCGACGCCAGATGACCGACAGGTACGTATACCGACAGGGTGATTCGCCGACAGTGGAAAGACCGACAAGGGTAACCTGCGATCGTAAGTAAAGGTGGAAGTGGGAGGTAGGAGTGGTCAGGTAAGTGAGTTAGGGTTAGGGTGCAGGTAGGTGGAGTGTGCGAAGTGTCGAGAACTTGGGCTAGGGGTGGGTAAGTGAGTTAGGGTTAGGGTGCAGGTAGGTGGAGTGTGCGATAGTGTCGGAGCTTGGGCTAGGGGTGGGTAAGTGAGTTAGGGTTAGGGTGCAGGTAGGTGAAGTGTGCGATAGTGTCGGAGCTTGGGCTAGGGGTGGGTAAGTGAGTTAGGGTTAGGGTGCAGGTAGGTGAAGTGTGCCATAGTGTCGGGACCTTAGGGTTAGGGTTTGGGTCAGGGCTAGTGTGTATGGTATGTAGTGTCGTGTTGTTTACGTTCGATGTGTCGGTGGTTTTGGTGTTTTGCGTTGTCGGGTTTGTGTCGGGTTTGTGTGTTTTCGGTTATTTGGCGTCGGTGAGTTTTGTGTCGGGGAATCGGCGTGTCGGTGTTTAGAAGTAGACCCGTATATATATATATATATATATATATATATATATATATATATATATATTATATGTACTTACAGTTCAATAGTGATTGTTCTATTGTTAGTATGTATATTAAGTTTTAGGAATAGGGGCAGTACTTGCAATAAATTGTTGATTGGTTAATTAAATGAGTATTGAGTATTTAAACATTGTTAATTGATTTGATTTTATACGTCTGATGAAGCGGAGGTGGACTCCGTGAAAGCTCTAACGGTTCTTGTTTTTTATTAAAAGTTTTTATTGCTTTAACAACGTTATTTCTTTGCTTTTTGCTGCAAGCTGATTTGGATTTTATACTGTGAATTGCTACCTTCCGAGGGTGTGTTCGTGGTTTTTCACATTAACGGGGTCCTTTGAAGTTTTTGACTTAACTACGTGGGTTTGTTCTACATGGAAGGAGCAGTTATTGATTCTGTGAATAACATTAATGATATGGATATGCATGGCAGACTACGTAACTTTTTATCTAATAGTCTTAATCCATTACTCCAGGTGGATCTGAATGATTCCATCTGAAATCGGAGAAATGAAGGTAACAATGGCAACAATGAACTGTTGAGCAAGAGGCTGAAAAAAGACATTGAGGAACAATGTGTATAAATTTAAACGTGTAGAGTGTCAACGACACCATTTAGAGGCAAGTCTACAGCATAATGTTATACCAAGGGGACTAAGAATATTAAACATGCCCACACATGGGAATCTGTACCCTGAACTTTTGTCACAGTGACAACAAATAAACTTGGGGGCGAGTCGTGCATATATGAAACTACTTTTGGATTTCTTTCAACCGCATGAATATACATTACGTGACAGTATTGTGGAACAACAAAAGGAACTCATTGATCTAATTGGACTGGATCAAACGGAGCTATATTTACATGAGCTCATTGACAGGGTCCAGAGATAAGAGAAAAATCTTCTCGATGTAAAAAGGAACAAATTAATTAGAGACTTGCAAGATTTTCATATAAATAATGTTTTTGTTTGGTCAAGAACATCGGCCTCAGCGAGTGACAATATTTGGGCCAATAATATGGACAATCGTAAAGGGGCAAGACATTGGCAAAGATGATCTATCACTGCTTTGGCTACAGAAGACAGAAGAGGGGAACGCATTGGTCAACAGCACATCGAGCATCATAGTCCTAGGTCTGAAGAGGTGGGGCGTAATTCTAATTATAACTCTGTGCAGGATATGCTTCTTCGCTCTCCAGAGGCACCACCATCGGTCTACACAACACCAGCGGAAACAGTTCCTGAGTTACATCAACGACCAATAAGTGAGAATAAGAAGTTATGTACCTACCATAACGTTCCATGTTAGTTGTCTTCTTCTCGCCTTCTTTCTTGCTGGATGGGTTTGTCGCCGATCCTCTGCTCCGACTCGGCCAATACTAAAGCTCGAGAACTAATTCCACCGGCTCTAGGTCCCCTATATCCCACAATGCTAGGCGGTAACCCCTCAGATCTCATTTGAAAGCTAGGCCAAGCAAGAAAAAACTCCATAACATGGAGAAGGGTAACCCACCTCTATAAGCCTGACTGTGAGGTGTCCTAAACCTAACAGAGGTGGTAGAACGTGGGAGAATGAGGATTGGAAGGTCACAAGACAATCTCTTCTAGGTCTGTCCAGGCTAGGGGGAAGGAGGGTGGGACGCAAGAAAAGGCGAGAAGAAGACAACTAACATGGAACGTTATGGTAGGTACATAACTTCTTAATGTTAAGTTGTCTATATCGCCTTCATTCTTGCTGGATGGGACCGCGTCCCCAGCACCTTGTCCTGGGTGGCCTATCGGAACAGACTCTTGAGAACAGTGGAACCAAAGTTGGCACGGTTTCTGGAGGCTATGTCCAACTTGTAATGAGAAATGAAGGTATGAGGGGAAGCCCAGGTGGCTGCTGAGCAAATAGTCAATAGGAAGCCTATCCTGAAAAGCTATGGATGTGGCTAAGGCTCTAGTAGAATGAGCTCTAGGCTTTGAGAGCAAGGTATTTGGTGTCTGATCTCATAAATAAGGTAATCGTGAAGTATAGCCATCTAGAAAGTGACACTTTGAAGTGACTGGAAGGCCCATCTTGCCTTCCGCATATGAAATAAACAGTTGGTCTGATTTCCTAAACTGTTTAGTCCTGTCTAAGTAATACCGAAGTTGGCGATGAACATCTAAACAGTGCAGTTTCTGTTCTGACCTGTTGACATAGTTGGGGAAATAAACTGGGAGATCAATAGTTTGATTCAGATTTGCTTGAGAGAACACTTTGGCAAAAAGGATGGATTGGTACGCAAGGATACTTTATCTCTGTGAAAACGTAAATATGGGGGACGACTGCATAGAGCATGGAGCTCAGATACCCCTCTAGCTGAAGTGATGGCTACTAGAAAAAGCATTTTCCAAGACAACTTCATAGAACATGTAGCCGCTGGTTCAAAGGGAGGTAGAATCAAGGATGCTAGATCCCAAGGAGGAGGTGGGTCCTTTATAGGGGGCTTAAGGAGAAAGACTCCCTTCAAAAAAGCTTTGCAGAGTTTGTGAGACATAATAGTAGACTCTGACACCCCCACATGAAAATTAGATATAGCCGCCAATTGAACTCTGATAGTAGAAGGAGAAGAGCCTGCTTGGAAAAGCTCAGCTAGGAAATCCAGAATGGACTGAATAGGTGCAGTAAAGGATCTATTTCACCAGCGCAGCTGAGAGGAGGAAGCGTTTCCATTTGCTGCTATAAATCCTCCAGTAGAAGACTTGATCGAGAAGCTATCCAAAAATATCTCTGAGTGAGATATTAGGGGAAGCCACCTGGCTGGTTGGAGATTGGAGGAACCACGCTGTGTGAGGTTCAGAGAAGGAAGGGTTGGTGCAGTTGACCCGATTGATGGGTCAAAGAGATCTGGAACTGGGTCCAGATGCCATGGTTTGCCGCAGCAGAAAGGGGGGGAAAAAAAAAAAAGGGGTGGGGGGAAGGGAAAGGAAAACCCAAACTTGGGTCGAAAGGGGGGCCAAATAAAGGGGCCAAAATGAAAAAAGGAAAAATTTTTTT
>NC_056730.1:1140874177-1140876677 GCF_019279795.1 Protopterus annectens
TAACTATGTGTACCTGCTGGGGGGTGGGAGTGGGTTTATGTTCTCCAAGACCCTATCTGGATAAACAGGTGCTATTTCTGTAGGTACAGTACTTCCCATGACATAGTGCTGTGCAGCACAACAGGTCTTGTCATTGCCATTACAATTAATGACACAGCTACAGAATGCTCTGTGCTTGGTCTCATTATATGTGGCTGATTAGTTTAACAGTAGCTGTGTGTGGTTTTATATGGTGTATCTGCATCTTACTGAGGCTGACCAGGGATCACCTACACTCATGTGTGTTCATTCTTGCAACAGTTACTACCTTCTGTGGTACAGTTTAAAGCATGGTACCACCAGTTTGCCTTCTTATTTGTGTTTGGTTTAATCTTGGTTCTGTTTCAATGGCGCAATCACTGCACATATGTGACTGCTTAAGGTTCATTTGTGAAAGATTCAGCATTTGCACATGCATTGTCCATCTGCATGGGTGCCATGACAGTCACCACTTTCCTCTTAGGAAACATAACATTGGCATTGGAGACTGACTATGTGTAGCATACTGTTAGCCCTGTTTGTGTGACTACTGTGATCTAGGCCATTGGGGTTGAAGGAATCTAAAAATAACTTTCTTGGGTGGCGTAAGACAGTGAACCTTGTTGGCTAGGCTTACGTAGGACCTTGGGCCGATAGCCTAGTACCTACCTATGAACCTATGAACATGCATTGAGCGCAGGTGTTGGTACATGAGGAGTATTCCCAGTTCATAATGGAATAGTTGAGAGTAGCCATTATTATGGTTTTCTGTCTCAGACCTAATCTTCCCCATTACAGTACATTATGACAGTTGGGAAATCCGTGGCATGGTGGGCGATCTGTCGCAATGTGCAATTTGAATTCCACTTTGGCACAAAGGTAGTTGCTCAGCATAATGAATCTGAAGTTATGCAAGTGCAACTAACGTGGAGGTGTACATATCCTTCAGGAATATGGACACACCTGCAGCCCATGTGTTCCAATAAAGGATAATGGACAAGAAGTGAGGTACATGTTATAACATGGTCATGTAGGTGTGCTCTCTGGAGCATTGAAACATGTCTCAGCCACTGCACAGATGTGTTTTCCATGTTAGGGATTGACATATGTGTGCCCATATAAGGTTTCTGACATGTATCATTGTGTAGTGAGACCCGCAGTTTATTGCTTGGCTGTCCCTGTAACAGCAGTGGACTTTCAATTGAACTGTGCATGATGAAGGCACTATAGGGGAAGCATAAGCCCTAGCCAGTATCCATATTCCCAGGGGTGACAGGTGCAGGCCCTGTCTGGCTAAGCATCATGGTCTGTCAACCATGTTATCCCAGGCAGACAGATACTGGATACCCTTTGACTTGCACCAGTACATTAGACAACTGTGGAATACAATCCTTTTGTCCCTGTATTGCAGTATCTTTCTGGCCAATGGCAGAATGCTACCCAGGCCTTGGGTTATACCTGCATGGGCTACAAGACCTGACAGTTCCTACATGTGTTTCCCTGCAGTCCAGGCTACTGCAACATAAGTCCTGCACAACAACATGGAATATGCCAGAGCCATGTGTATAGTTCAGAAGGTGGTCTGAGTGTATGGGTATGTGGCTAATCATGGCAGACAGGCAGCTGACAGTATGCATGCCCTCGTATAGGTTGGTGTGTAACATAGTGCTAGAGTTTGCATTCACAAATGAGTACTGTAGGGCATGTTTCTAGCCACATGTTTTGAGGTGTGGCACAATTATGCAAACTATGTTTTACAGTTTGTGTATTTCGTTGTCTGTCTCTTCCAGCTTGGGAGGTCACTTGTTTGGCCAGATACTTAGAAGCATCTGTGAATGTGTGGGATTTCTGGTAGTGTGTGTGGTTGTTCTTACTTTGTTCTGGTAAGGGTATGTTTTGGTTGGGATAATGAGATGCATGTGTTAACCTATACCTTATGACTGTCCAGTCCAGTAATGGCTGTAGACTGGGCTACCTTTCAGCTTACCCCTGTAGCTGCATCCCAAACAATGTATGGGGTGTGGTGTTAGGTGGATTTGGCAGTGTACATGGCATAGAGATTACATTCCCTCAGGATGGCCACATACACAAAGCTGACATTAGTAAACACCAGTAGCTGACTAATGGACATGCCTGTATGAGCATTCAGTACTACATGTACCAAGTACTGTATTTAGTTTACTTATTGCTTATGAAGATGTTTTAGACAGTGATGCTCACATGTAAATATTTGTGTTATGGACATGACAACACTGGTTATTATGGAAACATTGTAGCTACCTTTAGCAGCAATCCTCCTCTGAGGAGCACATCACATCCTGTTAGTTGATTACAGATGATGCAAGTGTCTACAGGTCTGTTTCCTTCTCTGGGTATATACTCACATATCCACCAGGACCATGAGTTTTGTTGGACACCCACTCTCCAAACAGAGTCATGTATCAATAGACTCTGATGCCACTATCAACATGATCAGGATATA